>NC_050583.1:41046463-41138963 GCF_013368585.1 Megalops cyprinoides
AACAATGATTGTTTATCTGGCTGTATTCTTTGAAGTTGGTTGATTGATTTATTTCACTTTTTGACCAACAGTGCCATTGTCTCCCACTAACCAGTTCTACTTAGGCATCATGCCAAGAGCAGCAGGCATTTATTGGTAGAATTTCTGAAAATAATTAGAGAATATTCAAAAAAATGAAGGGAGAACCAGGTACTTAGCACCACATTCTATTCTGTTCTGGATTTTGTAAATTAACTCTAGCTAACTGTTGTGAGGTAATCATCACAAATGAGTATCAATTCTGCAAGCATTTTTCATGCTCAGGTTGGTAATTATTTTGCAGTTTCCTGCAGCAGGTGACACTGTGTATTCTGTTATTTTTGTCTTTGCATTTTCTCTGTTTTCACACATTTCAGTAGTAGCTACCAGTTAGGCATTTCAAGTTTGTGATGACAATTGCTGAAACACAGTGTGGGGGAAAATGCCTGCAATCCTCCAGCAGCCATTATTTTTCATACTACAAATCCCACCTTGTACCAGGAGGTAATTTCACAGTTCGTGAGATTGAGAAGAGGGGGAAGATGTGTGTGAGAGGTGCCTTCACCTATCCCCAAACTTGCTGCTGTGTTTGTTAATGTGGTGTTAATCTTGGTTTCCTAAGTTTAAAGCAGCCTTATTTTTTCCAGTACACAATATTTGCAATAGACAGATCTCATACCATCAGCTTCCAAACACTTTAATTGTTTAATTATTAATTGTAATTGCCAATATGTATAAATTAAATGCAGACAACCATCCATTGTTTATCAAACCATGCCTGCCGATTTAATGGAATCTGCCTATTTAAAAGTATATTAAACACAAGTGTGTGGCTGGAGAGCAGGAGGCTCACTTTTTTCAGCTGACTGTGTGCTAAGGCTGTGCTTGTTTTCTGGCTTTTAAAAAATAAATTATTGGTTTCATGAGCATTCCTCTTTCTGCTTATTTTTTGTGAGACGTGTCGGCCAGCTTCTCCTCAGAAGCAGGGAAGCCCTTGGGTGCTGAGAGCAGAAAACCTAGGGGACCCTGGCAGACTTACCCACCCTTACCCCAGTGGAACAAAGCAAATATGTCCAGCACATCCCACAAATGCTTAATTGGACTGAGATCTGGAGAATTTGGAGGCCAGGGCAACACCTTGAACACTTCATCATGTTCCTCAAACCATTCCCGAGCAATATGTGCAGGGTGGCAGGGCGCATTATCCTGCTGAAAGAGGCCACCGCCGTCAGGGAATACCATTGCCATGAAGGGGTGTACCTGGTCTGCAAGGATGTTTAGGTAGATGGCACGTGTCAAATTGACGTCCACATGAATGACCGGATCCAGGGTTTCCCAGCAGAACATTGCTCAGAGCATCACACTCCCTCCACCGGCTTGTCGCCTTTCCACAGTGCATCCTGGTGCCATCAGTTCCCCAGGTAAACAGTGCACATGTACACTGCCATCCACATGATCTAAAAGAAAACGGGACTCATTGGACCAGGCGACCTTCTTCCACTGCTCCAAGGTCCAGTTCCGACCCTCGCGTGCCCATTGTAGGCACTTTCGACGGTGGACAGGGGTCATCATGGGAACTCTGACCGGTCTGCAGCTACGCAGCCCCATACGCAGCAGGGTGCAATGCACTGTGTGTTGTGACACATTCCTCCCATAACCATCATTAAAATTTTCTGTGACTTGTGCCACAGTAGACCTTCTGTTGGTTCGGACCTTTGTTGCCCCCGTGCATCGTTGAGCCTTGGGCGCCCAACACCCTGTCGCCGGTTTGTGGTTTGTCCCTCCTCGGACCACTGTCGGTAGGTACTCGCCTTAAAAAGGTCAGGCTAGCTGTTTTAGAAGCGGAGATAATTATAATTTAATAAATTACTAATTTTTTAACTTTTATAATCAATTCATTTTTACCTAGCTCATTTTGTGTTTATTTAACATTATTTGACAATAGAACCCTCTGTTTTCATGTATGTGAAGGATTCTGAGACCTGAACAGCTACACTCACAGGAGAACAGGAGAGATCTAAGCCTTTTGCTTCTTTAATTAAAAAAAAACTGTTAAAGTGGAGGTACTGATATTTGCAGAAAAATCATTTACTAATTATGTTTGACAGGTTATTACATACTTCACTATCAAGAACTACAGAAGCACCTACTCATACATGCATGCACACACACACACTTATAGTTATATATGACTTCAGTTTTTAGCTTTGTCCTCCCCTGCTGCTATGATTCCATGAGCGGCGTCAAAATGGAAGTTAATAATCTGTTGGACGGTACAAAGCGTAAGCCCCTACTGTGCCGCCGTGGCCTGGGAACGCTCACGCTCGCTCTGCTGATTCAGTGTCCTCCCCTCCATCAGGCTCCATCCACTCCACCCACACACACATCCAAGGCTCTCCGGTGCATTCCCCCTGCACAGCAGGCTTCATTAAGCGCTAAGGACACCAACGTGTCATTAGAGACAGTCTAACCAAGCCTGAAAAGGACATGAGGTGTGTTCTGTGGCTTTATTTTTAGCTCAGCCGGGGTCTGCTTATGGTGCGGGAGACAGAGACGGCAGGGCAGAGACCCATTTTTGACAGTGGGCCTCTGTACCTTACCAAGCAAGATAAAGCCCCGGCACCTCTCCTTATCCACTCCCCTAGCAACACTCCGCTGTCGGGCTGAACAACTGCCAGACTCACTCAGTCAGAAGTGAGCATTATAAACCTTTTAGCACTTTCACGGTGGCCAGTGCTCGTGGGGAGGGTTGTTTACCCTCTTTGACTCAGATCGGCCCAAGCCGTATCAGCTTCTGCCACACAATGTACCCTCTTAACTCGATTTTTCCATCACATTGTCAAGATCTCTTTCAATTGATTTAACTTCATTAGACATGTAGTGAGGTACACATGGTCTGAAGAGGTCATGGAAAATTCCTTGTTGCCTTCAGAGCTGATGAACTTTCGTGACGGATCCACAGCCAATCTTCTGCAGCCAATGTTGGATCCCTCCACAGGAGCCAGAGCAAGGGTGCATGTGTAAGGTGTTTGGGTAGTAAGAAGATCAGAGCAACTATGGCAATTGACTTTGAAAGCAGCTCTCCAGTGACCTTCAGACCATTCTTTGGGTGAGACGCACAAAACCACAAAGCGACTGGAAGCGGTCAATAAGGAAACTAATGAACAGCCAAGCACACACAGGAAGCAGCCGCTATGCATGCCTGTGGCGGATGAAAGAAAGTGTGTGGCTGAGTAACCTGCCTGCTCCCCAACTGTCAGTGACTGCCGTGACATAATGTTTACAGAGGTGTTTATTTTCTCGTTCCACACTTTTTTTTCTCCCTCACGTCCAAAGGTCAGACCCCTGAGTGGCTGGACCACTGTGCAGGGGTATAAAAGGGTGCGCTGAGACGCTACACAGGGACAAGCAGAGGAGCGCTCCCTATCAGAGACAGCTGAGATTCCCCCTGGTGTCGCCAGCGAGCGTGAGAACACATGCAGACGGCAGCAGCAATGGATGCCATGCACGGCTTCGGGGTGAGCTCCACCCGGTACCTGCAGACCAACTACAAGGACGCCCAAGGCTGGTTCCTCTTTGTCTCCTTCGCCGCCGACCTCAGGAACACCTTCTTCGTCTTCTTCCCCATCTGGTTTCACCTGCGGGAGTCCGTGGGCATCAAGCTCATCTGGGTGGCTGTGATCGGGGACTGGCTCAACCTGGTCTTCAAGTGGTGAGCTACTGTTATGCATCTTATTTTATATATATATATATATATACATAACTGCCACTGTAGTTTGGTGTTCTCTCATCTTTTACTAGTGTGCCAGTGCAGCAGCTGCTGGTCTCCACACTGGGATTTAGACACAAACATGAAAATTTACAAACAAAATAAAATAATTTACACATCCACCGAATTCATAATGCATTAAAGTTTATCAGTAATTACGTTAATAAAATCGTAAGAAATATTTTTGTTGTTTTTCTGGCTTTCCTGACAGAATCTGATGAGGCAGAGTGATTAGTGATGTAATGAAATACAAGATAAAAGTTTTCAGCTCTGCATTTATATTCAGTACCAATGGGCTCCCCATTCGGCATGTTCATTACTCTGTCACTCTGAGCTAATGGCTGGGAATTAAGCTTTTATCAGTCGAATGTTGTTTTTGCATTTTTTTAAATTGTCAGGGTCCTGTTTGGTGAACGCCCATATTGGTGGGTCCATGAGACCCCCTACTACAGCAACTCGTCAGCACCCCACATTGAGCAGTTCCCCATGACCTGTGAGACTGGCCCAGGTAGGCATCCACACTGCACACACTCTAAATACAATCATCACTTTAATTGATGATTGTATTTAGACTGGCATGAAACAACACTAGATAGTCAGTTCAGTATTGATATATATTGGTATATAGTATTCACTGCTGGAGCGTAGGACAGACGTGGTCCTCTTTAATGGATTATTTATATCAATTATTATATTATTATAATTATCATAAAACACAATAGAAATGAATGACAGGGATTATTTATGGAATTGCCAAAAAACATTGACAATTAAATGGTTTTCCATTTACTTCTGAATACAAAATGACAATCTGTTTTCTCCTCCTCATCTTTCTGTTTTACTCATTTTTGAACTCAACTTTTTGAACTCAACAAAATTCAAAGCAGTATCTCTAACTGTCATAGTGATATTTAAACCACAGACAGGATTCACAATGTCAAATTAGCAAGTGGGCTATTCACACACAGTGAGGGAATATATGATTAATAATTAATAGTTATTAGAAACAGTTGTTATAAAGTTGGACAGATTAATGAATTAGCCCGACAACAGCATGACATAACCTCATTTTGTCATACAGGAAGCCCCTCGGGTCATGCCATGGGTGCTGCTGGGGTCTATTACATTATGGTCACATCGCTCCTTGCCACATTTTTGAAGAAACATGAGAATTCCATTAAAAACTGGTGAGCTTTCATCTTCCCACACAATCAGACATAGATGTTCCGATACATATCAACGCTTTAAAGTTTTTAACCAGCGCTGTTCAAATTACTGACATAATGATATTGCATTTTAACAAACTGTTTCCATTTTTGAATTTTTAATAGTTTAAATGAAATTCTACAACTAAAGTGTTGACATTGGTTGGAATTACATTTGTTTCTCTAACAAGTGAATGTATATCAAGTGCTGTGAAAGCCATACTATGTCTGCAAAGTGATAATGACTATAGAGCTCTATGCAGCCAAACGTGTGAGACCTGTGCTGACAGCCAGTCTCTTGCTGTCTCCATCAGGTGTGTGCGGGGCACACTGTGGACGCTCTTCTGGGGAGTCCAGGTCTGCGTCTGTCTCTCCAGGGTCTTCATCGCTGCCCACTTCCCACACCAGGTCGTCGCTGGGGTCATCACAGGTCAGTCAACAGGACTTTAACATTAAAACGGGGAAAAAAATTGTACATTTTTGTTTCATATATGCAGGTACAGCAGTGTAACATGACACTGATTTTCTAGGCATGATTGTGGCTGAGGCTTTCAACAGAGTGCAGTGGATCTACAGTGCCAGTCTGAAGAAGTACTTCTACATTACCCTCTTCCTGCTCACCTTCGCTCTGGGCTTCTACCTGCTGCTGAAGGCTCTGGGTGTAGACCTGCTCTGGACCCTGGAGAAAGCCAAGAGGTGGTGCGTTCGTGCTGAATGGGTTCACCTGGACACCACGCCCTTCGCCAGCCTGCTGCGCAACATGGGCACATTATTCGGACTGGGGTTGGGCCTGCATTCACCCCTATACACCGAGAGCAAAAAAAGCAGTAGCGCCCCCTTCAGGTTCGGCTGTATCATCACCTCGCTGCTGCTTCTGCACCTCTTTGACTCCTTCAAGCCCCCCACCCACACCGCAGCCCTGTTCTACCTGCTGTCCTTCTGCAAGAGCGCCACCGTACCCCTGGCCACCGTCAGCATCATCCCCTACTGCGTTTCGGGGGCTCTGAGCACTCACAGCAAGAAGCAGCTCTGAGCTGGAGACACACTTAAGACTGAGGTTCACTGGGATATCCAGGAAAAATGTGCTACAGGAGCAAAAGCCTGCTCATCTACACTCAAGAAAAAAAAAAGTGAAATAGTGTGCCAGGTGTTGGCCACAACATCTTTCGGCAAAAGTCTGAAACCTACCACAGCTGGACAGAGCTTGTTAGATGGATGTATTACATAAGTGCAATGTGTAATCTTACTAGTTAAATGACTGAAGACTGTATTCCCTGTGGTTTGTTATGAGGTCAAACCGCATAGAGTCTGTAAGATCCAGCGACAAGAATGTCAGACTATACCCGCTAATACATGGACTCTTATCTCCACTCAAGCACTTGGACATTCCGCTATGTCCCATCTAACAAAAGGGACTGAGTTTTAATAGGACATTTTGGAGTATTTTACCATATGTAAATATTTAAAGACAGAATATTCCAACCACATGAAAAAGAGTTTGTTTATTGCCCTCTGAAGTGGGTAGATTATAACAGACTGTATCACTGGACAGTGGACTGGGTCTGACCTGAAGGAGTAGTCCATTGCGACTGTGACGGTGCAGTTTTCAATCCAACAGCTTCCTAATGCTTTCCATTACCTGAATTAAGGACTAATTTCTTATCACCTGCTATGCAGGACATTATTTTAGAATTCATCATTCCATTAATGTGTATCAGACTGTCCATGCATAAGATGTATGGTATGTGATATAAAATAATGTACATTCTGTATATTTTATATTAAAATGGAAAAGAAACATGAACTGCATGGTCATTTACAATGGTCAACCCATAGGTAGATGAGAAACATTAAACAATAGGCCTACTCTGCAAGGAGAAGGAAACATTTCAAAGTACAAATTTGAAATGAAGTTACAATTTGCTTTAACTGACATTAATCAACATAACTACAAAAGGTGCCAAGTCTCCTCACAAGAAAATGATTTTATAGTAAAAGAAGAGTTACTAGTGACACTGAATACCATGCATTCTGACTGGCGCACAAGAAACCTCTTTTCTGGAGTTTACTGTATGCATGTTGTACAGCTTCCTTGCTGCTGGAAACAGAATACTGTAAGAATGAGCAATCTGTTCTGGATTGAGTCTATAAAGTGTCTGAACCTTGAGTTTATCTTTCTCCAGGATCAAATGTACCACCAAGATATGCAATCCTCAATGGACAATCTGACATATGAAGGACTCTAAGCACTAAAAAACAGAATGGTTAAACACTTTGGTGATACTTAAGGCCATCTGCAATAGCAGATAGCAATAGCAATAGCTAACTTTTCCTGATCATTTTTGCTACCATTTCTGATGTCTTTACCATTTCCTACATGACTAAAGTATAAAACCGGTTATAATACCCGGCACCAGGACATAATTTAGTCTAGTCTTGATCAGGACAAGTGGAGTTGATCTTATCTCATTGAGGAACAGACTTTGCTGCAATACCCTGAGAGTGTACACATGCATCTTTCGACTTCACGTCTGACTGGCTTCATAAACATGCAAACGTTTCATGTTTGTGTCAACCTGCTACTTCCTATGTATCTGCCTGCATGTTCACTTCTCCATGCATTAGTGCTGGGACAAAAGCATGAACTATCAGTGCAAACACATATTACATTGATTCTTTTAATGTACTTTGACATTGCACTTAACAACACAGCTAGAAAAAAATGCATCAAAATCCACAACATAAGTTTGACATTGTTACTGAAAAGTGTTTCTGTTAGCTCTTTTGAAATGACTGCAGGATTTTGTTGAGAAAAAAGTCCCTCTAACATATTTCAAGCAAAACTTTCTGAAATTTCTGGAGAAACTTTTTTATCTTTTGACAAATTACCTAAAAGTAGAAGCCAAGAATTTTGGAATATGCATGTCTGTGTTGTCAATTTGTGCACTTGCAAATATTCTTTAGAACAGGGCTGATGTAATTAAAATTGTGACAACGAAATCTATGAAGCTATTACATTTTGGTTGGAAAGAGTGAATATCCTTTACAAGTAAATGGACAGCTAGATATCTGTATAGAATTTTTTAATCTGATATGGGTAGTGTGAAGCTACTAGCATGACAGCAAGGCATTTTACAGTAATTCCTACATCTGTATTTGTGTTTCACGGGGAACTCACTAATATGTAACTAATATGTAACATTCATCTAAATCTCATCTGGTCATCTGATAACAGGCTATTTGGTCGCATGGAGCACTTCAGAAGCAAAGCATCTGGTAAACAACAATCCATAAATAATCTAAGTAGGTCAATGTTAGAGATATCCTGTGTTATAAATACACTGTTGCACTGACAGGTATACAGCTGCTGGAGTCTTAGCCCTGCATTGTGCGTTTGCATCTGCCTATCTGTGAGTTGTAGGTGACTGGGTGTCTACATGTTCGCGGAGCTGCCTGTCTTTCCATTTCTGTCTGCATGTCTTCGCATCTGTCCCATTGCTGACGGCACTCCTGGGTGGCAGGCGGGCAGTCAGAGCTGCGCTTTGCTCCGCTTGATCACTCCTCCTCTGAGCTGCGGAGGCGGCTGTGCTCCCGCAGCAGGGCCTCCACCTCTGCCCGCCACCCCATGCGGTTTGCCTTCCCCTGGAAACGTCCATTCTTCCCCGCTCCTTTCCCTTCCAGCAGTTCAAGCACCCTGCACCCCACGACACATGGGAAACAGGCGGGCGAAATTACAAACACATCAAACACAGTAAGTGCCTTAAGCAAAAGCAACAAAACACAAAACTCACAAGCATCACAAGCATATCACGCACGGCGTGTCCTATATCCATATATGGCAGCCTACAGCTGCCCTTCGTCCTGCTGCATGTTGCTTGAGTCATACGCACCTGGGCCCCAGCTCGTCTACAATCCCCACGGGTCCTGCCAGCAGGAACAGGCCTGCGCCCTTCTCCTCTCCCACTGTCAAGAACACCACCGTGTCCTACGGGACAAACCAGGACCAACAGACATATCAGCGAGGGACATTATGTCCTCCCTTTGCCACGCCCTGTCCCTTTCTCTGCCCCTGGAGAGGAAGAAGCCATTGGCTTCTGTCTGTGGTCTAGGATACCCCCTCCTACAACATTACCATTTAAATTCTTAGACTAGTGAGGAGGTTCGTAGTTCTAAGAATATTGCATTCTATGATCAACTTGCAGGGAACAGTAAATAGAACAAATATTCATAATATTATAAACAACGCGTATGGCAGCAGGCTGAAGGAAAGCACATGATCATCAACCAACAAACTGAATCAGTTTGAATTTCAGTTTCTAGTACTGAATCGGACTAGAACACAAATCCACAGCATGTTTGAAAATATTTTAATTTCAGGTTAACATACAGTTAAATGGTTAAAAGGTGTAAAAAAGATCATCTTTACCTCAGTGCCTACTTCATTGGCTACGATGTTCATGAACTCATTATCCCCGTCCTTCCTTTAAATAAAGAAAATTAAGAATATTTGTGAATAATCACATTTGTACACATAACAGAGAAATCATCTGTGCAAAACTTTGTACCTTGGCTTGTGAATGTATCTGATTATCAAGAATGAAATACAATTATGAACGAGAGTAATTTCCTCATCTTTTGGATTTAATTAACATGTGCTCCACCTAGTGGTAGTCTTGCTTTCTGTCATAATTTGAGCACAAAATAAAAAGGCTCTTGTTTGTTAGCAGGTGTTTGATGCTGACATTGACATCTGTGAGTTGAAAATGTTTTGATTGACAGAGAAATGATATAACATATGATGACTCACGTCTGTCCTCACAGCATGCTGTAGCTTAATACACCAGCTAAGAGACTAACCCAGAAAGTGGGGCACTGCTATAGTAGCCATGAGCAAGGTACTTCTCATGCATTATTGTTCAGCAAATTAAACTATATTCAATTATAGCTATATTCAATAATATCAAACCACATAAATGGATAAAACAAAGGATATGTAAATTAGTCTGAATAAGAATACGCTCCACAAAACAGAGGACATAACCTCCACTCTTCAAAAGATGTTCACTCTTTATAGCCTTTAAGGAGAACTCCAAAACTAATTGCATTTTTCCCATGCCACCTTTCACTTATGGAAATTGTGAAGGAAGCGGACTGTCACCTGTGTAAGCAGAATAGGTTGCCCTTGTTGGGATTGCTCTTGAAATTCTGTGCGATGAGGACAGCCATGTCTCGCAAGAGGTTGAGATTGTTCTTCGGTGCAGAAAACAGCATATTTTCATACATTAAGACACATTTATCTATAGCTATTAATGATAGCTACGGTTCAAAATGTACCTTCAGCAATTCTCTGAGAAATTACTTATTTACTTTACTGTTATAATTTAACCTGTCTACCTAACTAGAGTTAACTGGAGAAAATGATTGATTGAAAATGACTTGAAAAATACAATCAAAAGACAAAAAGGCTATGTTGATTTGGATGTACCAAGTGCATACTACATAAATGAGTCTGAGGTGGTGTACTGATGTTCAGTGCATCAGACCATACTGCTTGTGTTTTTACCTCACGAAAATCAGCCTATGGGAGTTTAACATGGTTTTAGGAACAAAGCACTTGCATAGTAATAGCCAACCACTGAAACCACTTAAGAGTGAGTCACCTTCTGCAGAACCTTGACAGACTTCTGCAGCTTGTCCACAGCTTCAACGTGGTCATCTGCTCCTGTCCTGTCAGACACAGGAGCGAAAAATGTGGCAATATCCTGACCGTATTCATCAACAAAAGCAGTGACTGAAAATCTGGGTTCTCAGTCGCAGTAAGACACTCACTTATTGATTACGTGATACAGTTCATCCAGTTGACCTTCCAGGATGGACGTTAAATGCACTGTGATAAAACTATTTCAGGTTTCACAAGTGCAGGCCCACTTGGAATAGAAAGGAGTATGGAAAGGGCCAAAAGAACAGAAAATTAAAATGTCGATGTCAATATTCTTGCTCCAGGTCTTACTTCAGCAAGGAAGTCAGTGATCTTTCTATGCTGTAGCTCTTCTCGGCATACTTGAGAACCCGATTGCCCGCAAGGAAAATCAAGTTGGTTTTGTTCTTCTTTCCTTTTTCAGTCCCAAGAATCTTTATCACCTGAAATTAACAAAGCACTTTGGTTCCAATGGGAAGATTTAATGAAACTAGTGGTTGAATGCAACCACTAGGCTTTCACACTACAGGCTGGTGACTTTGAGCTCTGGTGTCTAGGACAAGAAGATCATTTTTAAGAAAAGCAGCCAACAGTTATGCACATCTAGAAACAGCAGCAGCATCTGAGACAGCGGGGTGGCCAAGAGCTGTGACTGCAATGATCTAGAGACCACATCTGATAAGTGTGCAATATGCTAAAAGTGACTGCAATCAAACATCAGATACATAAAACCAGGTTTGTGAACATAATGACCGTGGTCTTGGGCAGCAAAAACTATAGGCACATCTCAAGTCCATGATCAATAAAAGAGCCAAATTTGAGTGAAAGAGGTTAATGCTGTCAGGTATGTGTGGATGAAAAACAAGATAAGAAATTAAAAGAAAGGAAACAGGACAGAAACCATGACCTTTAAATGAGACCTTATATTGATAGACCTTGATGGTCCAAGAGGGCCACAATGGTTGTTTCATATCCAGCCACAGCACTAAATAACTACTTCAACAGGAAGTGAAATCACCCCTGCTTGAAGGTCTGTATACTATATATCTCTAAAATCAGTTTGGCCCCCAAGGACTGGCACTTAATGGAAGCAGAAACAGCTGAGAATTGCAAAGAATCTGCAAACGCATCATAAATGGAGAGACTCCAGTAACTCAGAGAGAGTTACCTGTAGGTGGCTTAGGTTGGACACATGGGTCCCACAGCACATGTTGGCATCCACACCCTCAATTTCGATGATCCGGATGGGACCCGCATGGTCGTCCGGCAAGCCGCGGCTCCTCACCTGAAAGGGGTAGGTGGGGGTGGGGTTGGGGATTGGTAAAATTGGATTGGTAAAGGGATTGGAAAGGTTTGGAATATCAGGGATGCAGCACTGAAGCTGAATTAAGTGAAACTGTTGTGTTTTCCCCTCTTCTATGCATCTTTTGAGATTGCCCATTGTACGTTTGTCTCGTCCCATGGCAACAACCTCTACACTTTCATGTGTGCACAGAGCAGGGTGAATGCAATCCCATGACACACCCACACATCAATGCTAACACTACTCACAGTGCACCAAGAAGCAGATGCTATTCAGACACATGAAGTCCTTGAAATCATCCGAGTAGCTCACTGGTGCCCAAAGCAGTCACAGGGTACTGACGAGGCGACCCTGAGTGACCTACCCACCCTTACCCTCAGAGGAACGAGAGCAATTCGTTCCATAGCTGTGAGCTCCCAGTCATTCCTAGAAAATGACACGGGTGGTTTCTAACCCCTTCTCTAAGGCTCAGCATGTGCGCAGAAGAAGTGCCTTGACTGCCTGAGCCACCCGGGGTCACTGCAGCAGCAACTGGGTGCATTCTGTCTGCCCCTTGCGGTCTGCACCTTCTCCACAGCGGGGTCATCCAGTGAGAGCAGCTGCACGGTGACGGGGACGTGGTTGCGGATCTTCTCGTTCACCGCCCTCTCCAGGGCCTCCATCTCGCCGGGCTTCACCGTGGCAGTGTCCAGCTCGATGATGCTGCGCTGGCGCCCCAGCTCCCTGCGCACGGCACACAGCGAGACACACTGACACACGCTCTCAAAAGCTCTGTGGCAAACTCAAGCCTGATGCTGGCCTTAGGCCTGCAGCTTCTTGTGAACAACAAGCACTGAAACTGTTGAGGGAGAACACAGGATGCCTTCTAACAAAGACAAGACAATTGACTAAACAGCAAAGAATATGCGAAATAGACTGATCTCTCTGTACTTACCAGGACGTGGTCTTGTATCCAAACATAGTGTCTGCCAAGGCTGTAACTAAGTGTTGCCCTAAGGTATGAGACAAACATAATCATCTATCATCACACTATCATCATTTATGAAGCACATTTCAAGAATCCAAGGCACTTGCAGCAAAAGAGGTCAATATCTCAACTGTGTGTGAAGGCCGTACCTGCTGGCCAATCAGCATTACTCCAAGCAGTACGTATGATAGTACAATGTACTAAACAAGTCCTGCTCCAATCAGACATATAGATTTAGAATGGGTAGGCTGCAGGGCAATATGGCTGCTGACTGCACCCCTAATAAAGACAATTCTCTGTAACTGCACAAGAAAATCAGAAAATTACTGGGTCACCCTTTCTACACCAGTAAATACATGTGATGCAGTGACTGAGGAGAGTGGCTCACCGGAGTGCTGCTGCATGTGGTCGAACCTGCGCTCCCAGTCCACCTTCAGCTGCACTTCTGCCCCCACCTCCAGCGCTGACTCCACGAAGTGCACTGCCTCCGGCCCCTGCCTTGTCACACGCAGGACAGGCACGTCCCCAATGGTCCCACGGTCATCTGGCTGTAAAGTCCAAACATGCAGGTAACAGGTCTTTCATTCTCTTTCATGCCAATGTGTGCGTGCACCCACACACACACACACACACACACAGCACATGCCTCAGTTTTCACTCCCCCTTCCAAGTGACCCTGGAGATTTCAATTCAGTGCATCAACCTTTCCCAAAAACTTCACGCAGGAGTGAAGTAATGTACTCAAATTGTTACCAGATAGCATTGTACAAGAAATCCACACCCCATCCAATTAACTCCTGAATTAAAGAGAATTGAATAGAATGATGCAGAAGCACAGCCGTTAAAGTCAGCCAGTGAGATGTGGCGTCTCAGTGGTTCTACAGATAGTTCACGAGTCCTCATTTTAATCTCACTAAGTTTAAACTCATGCGAGTCCTCACTAATGCTTAAACTGGTTCTGTTGCAGAAAGTCTGAGTCTGTGGCTGCTCACCTGACCTCCTCCCTCAGGGAAGAGAATCGTGTCTTTGAGGGTGACGTTGAAGCCTTTCACCTTCTCCTTCTTCCCGTTAGTCTCCAGTTTCAGCTCGCCAGGACAGCAGGACACCACCGAGGTGGCAAACTGAGACCAAAAGCACACGTGAATGCAGTTGTTTTTTATTCACAGCCTCTTATTCAATTGGTTTCTTTTTTGCTGCCTCGTGTTCTGATGTTCAGTTGAACTGAAGTCAGCTTCTTGTTCACTGCTTCGTATTCAGGGAAAAGGAGGAGAGGGCATTCTTATCATGCCCTCTCCTCCATCATGTTTTGTATATCACAGGAACACATAGACAAAAGTAAACAAACTGAAACTGGCTACCGCATAGAAAAACATTTTGATTGGGACACCAATTCAAATTTAACTCACAACAGACACCCTAACTGAAATTAAATATTATGTGTAAATAATTGAAGTGCATGCTAATGTGACTGCATCCTTTTTGACAAGTAAAATCATTTCGGACCAAGCAAAAATAAACTTCCTCTGGTAGATAATATAAGCCTCTTCAAGTGGGAGTTGATAAATGAATGGTGCTACACGAACACACCCCATAAACACAGTGACAAGTTGGCATTTCGCTTCACAAGATAAAATCATTTTGGGTCAGCAAAAAACAACTTCGGCTGGGAAAGAACGCTATTTTCTTCAAGTGGGAGTTGACAAAAAAACTGGTCTGATATGGAATAACGTCTCTCACACTGAAATTGCCTCTGTGACTACAAAATGCATGTGCCAAGTTGGCATCTCCTTCTGAAAGGTAATTCATTTTTAAAGAGTAATAAAACATCTCTCTTCTAGAGAACAGAAGTCTTTTCAGGGAGAAGGTGATAAATGAATGGCCTTAACTGAATCAACCTTTTAAACACAACAATGAAAATGGAGCTGTGACAACAAAATTGTTGGCACTTCATTTCATAATGTAAAACAATTTAGCCTTTACGCATTAAGCAACTGCGGAGACCCGACATGCGTGAACACACCCACGATAAAACGTGTACTTCACACAGAGATACAGATTTCTTTGCAGATTGGCTTCATTTTGCAAATTAACTACTGCATACGACGCCCTAGAGGAGAAAACGGCATCTGACTCGAGTTCAACTACGCGTCCGAAAAACAAAGCAAATGAATACAACGCTATGAATATGAAACTAACTTCAGCCTCGTAGTGGGAAAGCAGTACCCCGGTTTTGCCGAAGAAGCATAAATAAAGTTTATAAAGCAGGTGTAAACCACCATACAGTAAGATTATAATTACAGTGCGACGATCTGTTTTTCCCCTAACACTTGGGCACACTACTGCTGTGCTGGGAATATGGTGGTAATTAATGAAAGACCTTTGCCAGTGCCAAATCACTCGAGCTTTACGAGCGATAGTTCCTAATGTTGGCGACTGTATATGGTAAGATCCAAGCACTAACAGCTGGGAAGCACGGATAAGGTTAGCTAACGTTAGTGAGTTTCTGGTGAATTGAGTCACAGCAAACGCGTTTAGAAGCCTCCGTTTAATTTGGAGGTCTTTGACATGAGTAGACTTTAAAATACTAACAGTAATTAGTTAAGACTGTACAGTGACAAAGCTAGACGTGCGTGAGTCAAATTTAATATTTGTCAAATTTCATTTATAACTTAGTCTAGCTCTACCTACATGGACTGAAAATTAAATTGCCCTACCTCTTGCATGTAACAGTCCCTCTGACACTGAAATGCCATATTTCACAAAATGTGTATGTGAGAAGCCAGTTACATGGAATTAAACAAAAATGTACAACGTTACTGCTACAGGAACGAAAGTCCGGCAACGACGTCCTATTTCAGAACGACAATGAATATACGGATCGTTGAGTGGGACAAACTACACCCGTAGAGCGTTATCCCTTACGGAGCGTCGCCATTGTCGCTTATTGACGCATGCGCATGACAGAAACGATCCATTTATTCCTCACGAGTCACTCTGATTTAAAACAGAATCTGCCATCCTAAATTTATTTTCGCTAAGGCGAAAGCAGATGCAAGGCACTGCTTCTGTTAGCAAACCAGATAGTTCTGAGACCACCCACACTGCGTGCTTGATTGACAGGAGTTGATCAGCATGTTAAGAAATGGTAACTATTAAAACAAAAATAAAATAAAAGTATCAATAGAAAATATTAAGTAAATATGATACTTTCATACAGAGAAAATGAATTCAAAGATGAATAGAAGTAATTTACTATTTACTGTATTTATTCAATTATTGATTCTTGTATTTATTGTGACATTTATTTATTTTAAAATTTGGCAGGTTGGTCCTCCACATACCTATGGCAGTGTGTTGTGTATGCTGAATTAAGCTGCTTATCACATATGATACTGAATCAGTATCATATTTGACAAGTACTTTTACTGATCCAGCTTCCTTCTCATCCTGTCAATGCAGTTGTATTACTGTTTAAACATGCAGACATTTTTCAGGATATTATTTCAATATTCTACAGCTTTCCTTTCAGCCCAGTTTCTCTGTTTTTCGGTACATTACCCATGCAGCTGGACAGACAGTCCATGGATGTAACTGGTTGGATGATTTGTAAGCACTGGTTTAGTAAAGCAACAGGTTTACTCTCAAACCTAATACCACAGGTCATGTGCAGTTTTTGACTGTATCATTACCACAACGATTCCTACGCATTTTATATATATATGCCTTTTGTGAAAAAAAAAAATAATAATACATCAAGGGAGAAATTTTAAAATTCATGATTCTGCCTGCAATCATATATGGTCAGTATGCCAAAACAAAGAAGACAAAATTTCTGTGTTTTCCCATTAGATTTAATAAATAACAAAATACAAAACAATCCAAGTCATTCAAGGGGCAACAAGAATCATTACAAACAATACAAATATTTTTGCAACTTTCCGCATAACATGGAGAGGTCTGAGACATACAGACACAAACTTTTCTGTCCAGTCCTTGTAGAATTCATTTTCAAGAAACAGCAGCCATAAACCTGAAGGGGAAAAATTAGATAGCATTACATACACGGTCTCACTCTGGGTGACAAGCTTGTGTTCACACAAGGGGGGGGGGGGGGGGGGGGGGGCACATATAATCACAAAACAATCCATTCATACATGAAAAATTCTCCAAGAAGTGCCATAACATTGGCTCCCTAGCTCAAAGTTGCAACAGGCTAAACTTGATGGGGGTGATACAGTGCAGTTAAATAGCAGCTAGCTCCCAGAAAAACTAACAGTACTTTGTACATTGAACAAAATTTAACACAAAAAATGTGAAATGTGAAGAAAAGTAAGACAATATTATTGTTACCTCCTTCAAGTTTGGAATCTCAGTCATCCTGTGGAGAAAGACAAGGCAGTCCTCATACATTTGCATTATAAGAAGGATTCATTCTTTTTTAAATGCTTTTAACATGTACTCATTGCAGTCAAATGCATAAATCTTTTAAATAATAGTGTTAAGAAAAGGGTAGGTCATCATTAATTATATGTAGATATCATTTGTATGAACAGCTTTTTGTCGTGAGTAACTTTGTGGAAGCCTATGGCAGATACTAACATCAAGATCGTCAAGGTCGTCCATAGCAGGAGCTTCTCCTTTCTTTGACATATCGCTCAGCATCTGAAGGCAAAGGACAAATATCATTGTGCAATCAGGAGATGCTCTCAGATGGTTGGCTGAGCCTTTCTTAATATCACCTCTATTTTAACACAATATTTATGGCACAAACCTGACAAGCTCTGTGAAGCTACAACTGAGAGCATTCTTAAAATCTTATACATTGCATCATTTAGCAGATGCTCTTACCCAGAGCGACTTCCAAATAAGTGCATGACTATGCTATGCATCACTAACTTACACACAAGTTTTTCCTGAATACACAAAGTGATAAGTGAAATCAAGATGCCTTTGACTGTTTAGATCAGATGCAGTGTACAGTCCCCTGAAATGTAGAAAGCTGAAGCCCAAGGCTGATCTGTGCTGTGTCCGGGAGGCGTAACGTTTTTCATACTCACATCCATGTAGTGATCGTACTCCGCCATACCCTCGTCCTCCTCCTGCTCCCAGTCTCTCCAGTTATCAAAATCTACCGACAACCAGATGGGCTGCAGGGGAACGGTGACAAGAGAGGGACCAGCTGTCATAGTAGTGAGGCTTATGTTACTGGGCTTCAGATCCAGAACAAGCATAAGTGTGTACACAAACAAAACGCTCAGAGTTTTGTGTAAAACGATATATGGGCATTTTAAACCATGCCTCTGCAAACTCACTTATGGGTCACTTATGACCTTTGTGAAAGTCTTTATATGGAAAAGAGATACTTAATCCACACAACTAAATAAACATAACTTAAGATGAACAATGAAGCCACTTCTTTCATGCTATTCACGCGTTGCCTTTTTGCCATGCTTTTGTCTTTATCATATCTTATTGTCATTGTGATGGGTTCTTACCTTAGCTGGGTCCTTGGTTAGGCGAGGCCAGGCAACATTCTCTTTGACTTTCCTCAGTATGACGTTGATGGTACGGTCATAGCGCCTCTCTCTGGAGTCCTAGTAGGACAGCACACAGTACAGATTCATCTGAAGGTGGTGAGCTCATAGATTCATGACCAAAGGGATGTGAGTTTGGATGCAAGATGGGTAATTTGAGGAAGGCTAATGGCTGACATTCAATATTCAGCTTCAGAATACATGTTTAGTTACACACTTGCTGTTTAAATTTATTTCTGTGTAAAAAAAATAATTCCTGTGTAATATATTACTTGATCAAATTTCCAGTTTAGATTTTGGAAAGGTATGTTCCTGGAAGTACTCACAAATTTCTGGATCTTGTCATAGAAGTAAATTTCATTGTAGATGATGGTGTCATCACATGTTTTGCAGCTGCAAAGAATGCAACAGATGTTATGGATATGGAATAACATACAATATAACCTTAGATACCTACTGTTATACTGCTTAAAGACACATTTCCATAGCATGATGAATGTACTACCATAGCGTAATTCAACTGCAGAGGAATATGATACATATTCTACAATGCCAGAAGGCTCTTATTTTTCACGTGCGTGCACACACACACACACACACATACACATCACACAAACACATACACACCACACACAAATCCACCATGGTAACTTTCTTCTAGACTTCACTGTTCTTTTCAATAGTTTCACTTGTTAGGATCATTTATTAGTTATGAAAAACCAGAGAGCCTTTGGCTCCACTCACCACAAAACCATTTTGTCATCCTGTATGTCCACCTGGAGATCCTTACTGTTCTGCACCATGAAATTAATTGTGACGTACTTTTTACGGTCAAACCACAATGCTTTGGCTGGTTGGCTTTTGGAGAGAAAAGACAGAGACAGACAAATTACAATCAAGTAAGCTCTGCTCACTACATCAGTTACTCACACATTTCTATGATTAACTATAATATTTTATTACCGATTTATTACTTTATAACTGATCATTTTGAAACAAGCCATGCAACCTCTAATTACGTCCTCCTTGAATTCTTTTACTCTCTGACTTGAAAAAAGGGCACATGGTATTACGGCTCTGTGCTACAACATGATCCATTGCCTTTGAGACTAAAGAGTTTGATCACACTTACCAATCATCAGGCCTTGTAATCTTGGGCATCTTGATACTTGATGGATGGGAACTTAACACAAAGTGTACTAGATAAACTACACAACTGTATATGAATCAAGCTGGTCTCCCACTGTGGTTCCCAGAGGTACTGGGGAAATGTGTGCTCTCGACAACTGTATCTGCCTGTGGTCTGCAAGCTCCCGGTTATTTTTAGGACAGCTTGTATCAGCTGCCTAAAGTCAACCCCCCTCACCCTTTTAACTCCCCTTTATAGCCCTCCAGTGGAACACCAGGGAAAAACAAAGCACTTTCTGGAGGTTTCTCCAGCCAATCCCTTCCCTCCCCTGACCATGAGGGACAGGGTGTTTTCTCACTGCAGACTGAGGTTTGAGATAGAAGTCAGCTCATGGTGGGGTGATGGAGAAAACAGCTGTCTGGCAAGACATTCCTCAAGTGACAGCTGCTTAGACAGTGCCTTAAGAGACACAGTAGTGTTCATTGGGGTGGCCAGCTACTGTATAACCATTATATAATTCACAATAATGCGGCTCTTTTAAATTAACTGTTCAAAACTATAGTGCAGAACTGTGCAGTTAAAATGTGAGCAAAAATTATCATAAGGAAAATGATAACTATACATTATGTAAATATGTAATTGACTGTTTTTTGCCTTATCCAGGTGCCTTTTAATTCAAGCAATTATAAACATAAATGCCTATTTAAATGCCTATAAACCTGTTGGGTATATTGAACAACAGAAAACAAATGGGCCAAATTGTAAACTAATTGATAGTTTAGAAGTCCTGTTATTTTATAGATCTTTTTTTTTTGTTTTATGAACAGTATTTACTGTAGCACAATGTGAGTACAGCAGAGGTAATTTCAAATTTAAATTCAAAAAGTCAAAAAAGTTTATGTCATTGCTGTAGCCTGAATGATCCAAGACAGGAGAGAAACAGAGAAGAGCTCAAAGAGCAGGGTGCCGAATGCAATACTACAGACAGCCCAACTCACTGCTCAGTAGAGACCCGTGTGACTAACAGAATGCTGAGCAGAGCCACATGGAACATCAGGTTATTCTAGGTTTGACAGGTGTTATCACAGCCACATTTAATGTATGTGGATATTAGATGAAAATGCCTCTAGTTAATATCTTGTAAAATGCAACTTACACTTTTTTTAAATCTGGGGGTGTCATCAGAGTATTTTATTTCGTGTAGGAAGCTGACAAAATGCATGGAGTGGTCAACTGGTATCATAACCTCAACGTAGCTTTAAAATATTCAAATTTACCAAAATAATCAGTCTGAACCTCATCTACGTGTAATTTCATCACAGACACATGCATTACTACAGTTGTATTCTTTCATCAAATTCTGTAATCGAGTAAAGTTTCAGAAATCTCCTTAACAACTATGCTACACTGGATGGCAGTGTAACGTAGTGGTTGAGGACTTGTAACCAAAAGGTTGCTGGTTCAATCCCCCTGCTGCTATATCCTTGGGCAAGGTACTTACCCTACAACTGCCTCAGTAAATATTCAGCAGTATAAATGGATGACACTGTAGCTGTAACTTATATAAGCTGCTCTGGATAAGAGTATCTGCTAAAAGCCAATAATGTAATGTAATCCAAGGTTAAATGTGCCATTTGGCACATCTTTTGGCCATGACCATTTTACTTTAGTATTTGCACTTGTGTCCCATTGAATGGTTTAACCACATTATAAAGACACCAACTTAATGACAACAGGTCACTTTAACAAATTGCCTCTGAAACCAAAAAACAAAAACGACACGGGAATGTACTTTATGAAAATGGAATGCACTTTATTAAATACACAAAATAAAAACTTAGGTAACACAAACAGTAAAACAATTGCTTTTCAAGGCCATTTTCTCACTACTTTCCTCCCCTTCATGTTATTGGTGTGGAGATTTTTTTCAATTTTATATGAATGGGAACTCTTTGCTGTTCGGGAGATGTTTGCTGTGGGGAGCATGGGAGAGCAGATCGGAGCCTATCGGAGCATGTCAACCTGTCTTTTTGGACAAAGACTCTTTCACTACTCCACTTCATGGCAACCGCCAGTCGTCTCTCCACCAGCTTCATTACAATGCCAGCCAGGAAGAACCCCTGTGCTTCTAGCGCCAGCTCAAATTCATGACAGTTTCCAGCTACTGGGTTTGGCACTGATTGCACCTTCCCCCCATAAAGTATACTCTGTGGGAACCCATGGCTAAACCGCCTCAGTAGGTTATCAGCTGGTAAGGATCTCCCCTGTTTGTGAGTGGTGAGCAGGAGACCACATCATTCTCGGGCTCTTGAGGAAGTGCTGCTTACTGGCTGAACACCGCCTCTGCATTATCTCTTGTGGGTGTCTATGCGTGCTATTTAGCATGTGGCTAAAGTCTTATACAGGCTTATACAGGTTGCCTGCAGGTGCTGGTTGAATTTCTCATTTTAGTCAGGCTGCAAGGGGAAGCCACTCCACAATGTGTCAGATATACCTCAGCCCCCTTCCACCTCTATTAGTGGGTATTTATATACACAAGAAATCACATGGACAGGACTACAAAGCATCCGCTTTTGCTTTGTAGCTTTCCACCATGTCTCTCAGTTCTTTCAACTCGGCCTCATCCTCCTGGAGACTCTCCTTGTACACCCGGTCCACCCTTTTCTGCTGATCCTCCAAGAATTTCTGAAAGCAGGAGAAAGCTTATCATTTCTGAACACTCATTATAAAGAACTAACAGATATTTACAATTACATTGACAAAACGGACAATATTTTATTTTACATGAGCCAAAAATTGACTGTGCTCAGGCAAAATATCTACCAAATAATGACGAAAACTAGAACAATAGCATTTCTGCAGTGGTCTATGGCCACATAAATACATAGCAGGAGTAAAGTAAGGGACTTGCCTCCACATTGGTCAGATGACTGGTAGCTGTGGTGAACACGCTGTGGAGATTGTTGGCCACGGTCCTGCGCTCCTCATTGGTCTCTTGAAGAACCAGGTGGTACCTGAGTGACAAGCAAATCCAATGATGAAGAGGAAAGGAAGTGGGTAATAATATTAAAATATTAACTGTAAATATAATTAAAATATATTAAATATATCTTTCAGTGTTTACTTTTTACCCTTTTATGCAGCACTATTTTGGAATTTTTACACTTATCTCAAAGCATCAACTTCTGCACTTGTGCAAGAGTGCTAAAGTAAGAGGAATGCAATCTTCCAATGTACTCATACACAACCTATGGCTGTTTCTGACACTGCAAGTCACATGAGGCACTGCAGTAGAGTTGCTGGACTTACTGCTGCTGCGCTGCTTTCAGCTGCTCCACAGCATTGTCGTAGCCGTCAGTAATCCTCTTCTCCAGGAGCTTCCTGTGGTTCTCCATAGAATCCAAGTCAGAAGCCCATTTCTCCTCCTCCCGGGCGCACTCCTGCAGGTAGCATACACGCAGATAGCCATAAAATGACAGGCAGTCTGGACACCACACAGAGAGGTATGGAGGTACCTCACACGCCCACATTCCGGACCATTGAATATGACCAGTCAATCTCCTCCTCATTCACAGAGGAACTTCCGATGAAGTGTGCCAAATGCAGGAACCTCTTACCCATTCGTCACATAGAATGCCATACATGCAGATGGCGACTCCTTAAAGTAGTGACATCTCGTCACACCTCAACTCCCCTCGCCATCCCAACAAATGCGTCCTCTACATCATTACTGCATGATATCATATAGATAAACAGGTGTACCACAAAGTGCAAATGACGATACTGATTATATACTATGCACTGTAAAGTCCATGGGGAAACAACTTGCCTGCATGCCATACTCAAGCTGCTCATCCAGTCTTCGGATTTGCTCTTTCAGTTGCTTCATATCATTTGTTTTGTCGGCTACATTGGAATTAACCTTGATGGAAAATGAAAAAAGCAGATCAAAATCACGTTTAAAACCCACAGCGTACAATGGACAAGCCCCTTACAGTCAGTAGAAAGAATCACCGTGTTCCCACCTTTTAATGAAAAATATCAAAATGCCGCGATACCTGTTCCAGGACCTCCTCCAGGCTTAGCTTTTTGTTGGCTAGTTTACTTAACTCCTCATCAACTTCAAAAATCATATTCCTGAGAGGATTCTAGACAAAAATACAAAGAAAAGCTTGTTTAAAAATATTAGCTTGTGAGGAAAATTGCCAGGATGGTGATTCAGTAGAACGGGGACAGACTTACTTGAATCTGAACTTTGTACTGCGCTATTGAGGATGGCCCATAGTCCATGGAAACTTTAATTTCGAAATCCCGCCCACAGGCGTTTTCAGCGGATGCAGGGATGAGCTTCAGTTTACGAGCAAGCTTGTGGTACTCCGCCAGCTTCGCTTCCACCTGTATATGGGTATAAAAGAATGGGCTAACTTCTACATTTGTTTAGTCATGAGATATTTTCATTGGACTAATGGTGGGTCACATGTCAGTAATAAATTCAGCTGATTCAATTCTGGGAAAGCTCCTTTCCCCATCACCTTCTGCCTTCTTGCTCTTCTCCCAGCATACCAAACGACTCCATGCTTCAAATGTATATGGGTACCATGCAAGCTGTAAAGTCACTCAACCGAACAATCTGTCCACCTGCACACAAAACCATACCTGTTTGGCCTGCCTCTGAAAAATCATTCAGTCCCAGGTGTGAATCACAGAGCAATGTATTGCAGCCCATGCTGACACACCACTGAGCAGCATCCTGGCCTTCGTCCTGCTGCTGCACTCACCCTCTCCTTGACCTTAGCCAGTGCAATCTCCTCATTCCACATGTGCTGCTCAGCCTCCTCCAGGCTCCTGCTCTGGGTGTTGATGGTCTGCTGGAGCTCATTTCTTTCGCGGTTGATCCTCTCGATGTCTGCCGGCGAGAACTTCTGGTTCACCAGTATGTGCTGGAGCCTGGACTGCTCCTGCTTCAGAGTCTCCACCTGCAGGACTGCCAGAGAAAGTGAGAGAGAATGATTTTCATGACCCTATTGAATTTCTGGCTTTACACAGGGCACTGCCATTCCTGTAGGGAAACATTACAGATTTGAGATGAAAGCTCTACAGCAATGGCCGCATGTCTGACAACGTTCACTGAATCCCACAGGCCAGGCACCTGACGTCGTTGCTGAGTGAATACCTTCCACGACTGGCTGGATGCTCACATGGGCATGAACTCTCATGTCATTAGATGGCTAGGATGCCCTAGCAACGGGACATTTAGCCGCACAAAGAGCTCGCTTACCTGCGGCCTCTAGCTCCTCGGATATTCCCGAGGCTTTGTTCACAAGGTTTGTTTTGAAGGACTCCAAGTTACTGCGATAGTCCTGCAGCTTCTGCTGATCCGTATGCAGTTTCAGCTTCTCCGTTCTTTTGGCCATTAATCGATCCTGTGAAATGCAACAGGAGCTCATATCACATACCTAACAGCAGTGTGTACAATGACTGGAACATTACGGAATTACATTATAAACTCATGGCTATTTAATGTCCTCCAAATCAGCATTTAACTAATAAAATACAAAAGCTATATAAAACCAAACTCTCCAATTCACCTGTACATCTCATGCATATTGTACGCGTATCAGCAGTGCAGTTCATATGGATGTTTAGATATTAGTATATTTTAGATGTGATTTTAGCTACATTCTATTTAGCTTGTTTTCAGGAGATTCAAATTCTATAACAGGAAGTATGTGTTCCTTTATTGGAGAGTGCACATACAATGGTGAAGTCAGCCAAAGCAAGCCATTAATGTACGATCAGTGCAACAGCAATTTAACATCAAATTTTACAGGTACTGTTTACAACTCCCAAGTAAATAACAGTCATACAAACCGTCTGACTCTCCTTCTCCAGTCTCTCAACCTCGTCGCTCAGCACTCTATACTTCTCAGCCAGAGACTCCAAAAGGGCTTCATCAACATTATAAAGTCTCTCTAAAGAAAACCAAGTCAAATAATGTGAGTTTTTGCGACATGTTCAAAAGTTTAAAGACACACAACATGGCATGGCTACTCACTCAGTTTAGCTAAGTATTCCTGATCCTCCTCTTCAAATGTGTCGGCACCTTGCATGAAGCGGTTGTAGGTCTCAGAGGTATAGTCAAGAAACAGCTGAGAATAAGAGACATTTAGTTAAAAAAAAAGCCTTTCCAGTACTAGCAAACTGCAGAAACAAGACAGTGTGTTACCTTATTGAATTCAACTCCATCCTCAATCTCAGAGCTACCGTCAGAAAAATCAGAAAAGAGCAGGTCTTGTTCTTTCATGGAACTAAAGAGCTGTAAAGAAATGTAAGCAATTAGAAAGATTGAATTCATTTTGTTCTTGAGGTTACGCTTATTGCATTCCTGGGAGAGGACTTACCTTTACAGTATCAATGAGCCAAATCAGTGCCCCAAGGACTTGCGGCCAGGTATGAGGGGCTCCTACAGAGTACATGGAGCTTTTAGACAGGGCAAAGGGATACCTGCAGTGAAACAGTCATAAAAAAGCAGAGATGAGATCAGGTGGTTCACGTCCCAATGCTTAAAAAAAAAAAAAAACTACATCACAAGATAAACCACAATTCCAAAACATTTTTGTATCTCTTGGACTGGTTTACCCCAAATCTCTGAGCATTCTGGGAATCTCCTCCTCAATTTTGGAAGTTGGCAGCTGAAAGGTGGGATCCAGGAGGCTATAGATGAACTCAAAGATCTTCAGAAACTCCTTGGTGGAGGGGGACTGGAGGCACTTCACCGACATTGTCCCAGGGAAGCCCCTCTCTGACAGAAACTGCAGGAAACAGGACATAAGCCATCACAAAGGTGTAGTTTTCTTGCCCAATCAACCATATCAAATCTGTCATGAAAAGCAGCACCCCGTACACCTAAAAATGGGAGTAGACGTTGTTAAAAACTTGCAACTTCATCAAGCATCGCCTACAGTCTCTTCATGAAGTGACCACACTGAGGGCAAAGACCTGGTGACACTGAGCGTTTACTGTGAGTTACCTCACACAACTGTTTGATGCATTGCTGGACAAAGGGTTTGTCATGAAGGGGTCGAGGATCCTTGATCTTCTCTGGACCTCCAAACGTCCCAAATGTGCTGTTACGAGGCATGCCAGCCCCGCTGGCCCTAGAGAGAAAGGTTGGGAGGTGGGAATCTCTTTTGACAGTGTTTTAACCTACTTCTGTCTTCATAGATCATACGACACCCTTTTGAGTTTCGATATGCCCCCACTAACATACCGCATAGTGAGCTGCCAGAACCTTGATAGTTTTTTGTGCCAGTATCACATTCATTCTAATAGTAAATGGTTTCTTCACAAATTGAAAGCAACGCATTTCAGCACTGAACAGGATTGTTTGATCATGCCATATCAGACACAGACAGTTTGGGGTGGGACCTGACTTTACATCCAAACCTTGTCAAATGACAAAGATCAATACTCTAACAACTGTACACAACAAAGTGGAACAGTCCTTTTGCATCAGACTTGCAGGTAACGCTTTATAAAACTGAAAGCTTGTTCTTGTGTTATCTCTGACTACTTAAATCGTCTGATTATTGCCTAGTTGGTTTCCAAATGAACGCCAGAGAAATTGTATGGAGAGTAGTCACCAAATCTAGTCACTTACGACATATAGGGAAGCTGTTAATTTGCTGCTTCTCTATTTTTGTAGCAGGTTAACTGATTTTTTTTTTTTTTTTTGTGACTCACCTCTTTCCAAAAAAGCTTGTTCTTCTCTCTGAAGTGCCTGACTGCGGTTTTGGGATGTTCAGCTTTCCTAAAGCAGACTCTTTGCTTCATTGAGAAAATACAGATACATGTTAATACAGCTATCTACGAAATCTGTTGCCGTGTTTCTGCAAATGAAGACGATAAAAATACTCAATGACAGTCACCTTTGTGGAGTGGCATTGACCATACTGATTCTGCTGTCAGCCACCCTAAGTGGCAATACGGACTGTCTACTGCTGGATGCCCGGCTCATCTTCGTCCTATCAAAAACACAACTTATTGTAACGTTACGTTATCTTAGCATTCACTGGCATCTAATGTTAGTTAGCTTAGCTAGCTAGCAAGCTATCAACAACTGCACGCTAACTTACTAGTTAGCGTAAGATTTTTATTAGAGTAGCTTGCTAATTTAACTATAAAGTTCGTTTGACATACCGTAACCGATTTGTTGACTCACTTAGCCATCTTACAAGCAGATTTATAATCAGTTATCAACATCACTTGGATAACACATAATCAATACAAAATCTAGACAGCTTCTGCTGTAACCGCACGTTATACACGTTATCTAGTAAGCCAGCAAGTAACAACTTTCACAAAAATACAAACGTTAGTGAGATGGCTTCCCATATAAAGAAGTGGGCCTCACATTAGTTAGCATGCCCGCTAGCAAGCAAGCTACTTCAAATGATGTATTTTTCTATTAACAGAGTTAGTTGTAGATTACTTCAATTTCTGTTCGTTACCGTTTATTTTATTCTATTTTATTTTTACATCAAAATAACAACAGAACTACCATTATTCGTTTTTAAAATCACCTTACCTCTTGCGCCTCTTACTTGCTGGTAAACAACACCACTCCCGTTTCCTTTTCCGAATTCAAAAATTCCGCCAACCAGAGGCAACGGTCGGTACAACGATGACGTAACTGTATCGAAAAGCCGCTTTTAGCCTGCCTGGCCTTTTACTGCCACCTACAGTGTAGGAGGGTTAGCTAGGACACAGTGGATTCCAACCAACTGAACCCCCCCCCCCCCCCTCTCTCTCTCTGTAAGAATGGTAAGCAAAGTAGCTAGTGTAGGATTGCACGTAAAACCAAGGTACTACTGTTTTAATGTCTCCCCTTCGTCCTCTCACTCCCCTCAATGGTAATTATTTCCACCCTGCTCACTGGAACACAAAGATCAAGATTATCTTTTGTTCAAGCAGCTTTAGCAACAGCATCAGCTCTCCCATTCTCATTCCCTGTCACCTGCTGCTATACACATACAGTGGGTCTGGAAAGTATTCAGACACTTTTTGCACAATTGTTGTGTTATACACTTAATCTAAAGTGGATTAAATATATTCCTTTGGCCATCAATCAGTAACCAATAATCACAAAGCACATACATTTTTTAGAAGTTTTTGCACATTTATTAAAAATCAAAAACGGATTCATTATCAAAGATCAAAAAATGATAAATATCTCATTTACATAATTATTCACATAAGTATTCACCATACACATCCTACATTTTGCATCCCATGTAGGGTAGGTAGTATTTCAAGGATTCTATTGAGCCTAGGTTGGGATTTGAATAACTAAATAGCTTGTTGGGCTGCTGCAGAACAGAGTCAGAGCAACCACCACTTCCATTAGCTTGATCTCTTCCACCCAATTTAGAGCAAAAAGATTAGCTCAAATTCTGTTATGAAATCCATTAATTTAGCCCTTTCCATAGTGCAATGCTAATTTAAGGATGTAAACACCTGCAGTTTTTTTTTCTTCCCAATATTCAATAACCCCACCACAGGTCCATTGTGGTCACGTTGCTGTTGTTCCCAAAAGACGAGATTCTGGGTGCCATCTCTCTTTCTTAAACAGAAGGGGATGAAGCCAGCTCTTAAAGATAATGATTTTTGCAATTTTGGTATGAATGTAATGTTCCACAGATATTCATAAATACTTTTGAATGTCCTCTACTTTTGATTACAAACTGATAAAATTAGCTCATCATCTGTCATCATACCATCTCACATTGGGAACCTCTTTTTGTTTACTTTCACCATTTTCTAGTGGGTGCTTTTTCTGAGAAAAGTTTAGTTTCTTAAACCACACCTTATGTTTGTGAACACTTGAACCTAAGAGGGAAGAGAAACCATGTCTTACTAATTATAGTGATGCATTGTAATGTCAGGGTTTACGGAATTCCTTTTGGGTGGCTGCTTTTCTGATGGGACATGGACTGTGCACCTCTGAGTGCTGTGTGTGCTGAGGACTTTCATCCCCATTCAGTTTCTAACAATGAGCACCAAACAGCACACAAGTCGACACCACGGCCAGTCGTTCTATCATAATTATAATCTTAACATTCCAGTAAGCATACGTTGCTGCAGGCAATTCATTCAACTTTGAAGATAAAAGAACACTTGTCAGACTTTTTATGTAAGCATTCTTACTTTTTAAAAATCATTAAAAAAACAAGATGCAAAATTAATCACAATGATGCCCTAGGCTGTAAATATTCAATATGCAGAACGCCTTGGTAACTATGACACTGATTTTCAGAAAACATTGTGTGAATATCTGACAAATATTAATATAGAATCAGAAAAATTGACCTGTAAGTAGGATACTGTATGTTCTCTGCATGCACCGCATTGGTTCTCAGGTTCTCTTGTTCTTGTGTAGCATTGAAGTGGGCAACTTATGCGCTACATGACGGGCCATCAGAGATCTTATTTAAAAATGGAATTCCCATTCTGGAAAATTCAGTTGGGAGAAATAGCAATATTTACATCTCATACTGCATTCCTCTGAATGAATAGTGTAAAATTTCTGGTAGTTTACAGGAACTATGTCTGTTGTGAGTCTATCTGTGTGAAGCTTCACTGAAATATACACTCGCTGAGCACTTTATTAGGAACACCTGTACACATACTTATTCGTGCAATTATCTAATCAGCCAATCGTGTGGCAGCAGTGCAATGCATAAATTCATGCAGATATGGGTCAGACGCTTCAGTTAATGTTCACATCAGCCATCAGAATGGGGAAAAAATGTGATCTCAGTGATTTCGACCGTGGCATGATTTTTGGTGCCAGACGGGCTGGTTTGAGCATTCCTGAAACTGCTGATCTCCTGCAATTTTAACACACAACAGTCTTTAGAGTTTACTCAGAATGGTGCCAAAAACAAAACACATCCAGTGAGCGGCAGTTCTGTGGACGGAAACGCCTTGTTGATGAGAGAGGTCAATGGAAAATGGTCAGACTGGTTCGAGCTGACAGAAAGGCTACAGTAACTCAGATAACCACTCTGTACAATTGTGGTGAGCAGAAAAGCATCTCAGAATGCACAACATGTTGAACCTTGAGGCGGATGGGCTACAACAGCAGAAGACCACGTCAGGTTCCACTTCTGTCAGCCAAGAACAGAAAGCTGACGCTGCAGTGGGCACAGGCTCACCAAAACTGGACAGTTGAAGATTGGAAAAACATAGCCTGATCTGATGAATCTCGATTTCTGCTGAGGCACACAGATGGTAGGGTCAGAATTTGGGGCCAGCAGCATGAATCCATGGACCCAACCTGCCTTATGTCAACAGTCCAGGCTGGTGGCAGTGGTGTAATGGTGTGGGGAAGGTTTTCTTGGCACACTTTGGGCCCATTAATACCAATCAATCACTGCTTGAATGCCACAGCCTATTTGAGTATTGTTGCTGACCATGTGCATCCCTTCACGGCCACAATTTACCCATCTTCTAATGGCTACTTCCAGCATGATAATGCACCATGTCACAAAGCAAAAGTTATCTCACACTGGTTTCATGAACATGACAATGAGTTCAATGTTCTTCAGTGGCCTTCCCAGGCCTACCGGATCTGAATCCAATAGAACACCTTTGGGATGCAGTAGAATGGGAGATTTGCAGCATGAATGTGAAGCTGACAAATCTGCAGAAATTGCGTGATACAATCATGTCAACTCGGACCAGAATCTCAAATGAATGCTTCAAACACCTTGTGGAACCCATGCCAGTAAGAATTGAGCCTGTTTTGAGAGCAAACGGAGGCCCTACCCAGTATTAGTATAGTGTTCCTAATAAAGTGCTCAGTGAGTGGCTGAATTTGAAAATAGAAGAAATCTATCAGGATATTTTTTTTTTTTTTACCTTGGGCTTATAAACCGATCTGGAAGTCAATGACGTGTTGGGGAACCATCACAAAGTCATTTGTGTTCAGTTTCAACAAAGCCATACTCAAACAATCAACTTAGAGTTTGGAAGAGAAAACATATCTGGTACCTATTTGACCATGTGACCTTAAAATGGGCAGGGTTACATAAGATTTTATGTCCAATTTAACTAAATGTCACACATAATTGGCTACATTTGAGAAGAGAAACCATTTCAGGAAGGGGACCACAACTCAACAACGGCACTTTCATGTCTTCAGACAGACCAAATTTACAATGACAATGCCACCCAAATATAGATTTTAGAAATAAAAGTATGAACGAAATTTACTGTAAATTGGTTCTAAAATAAAAATACTCTTTAACTGCAGCCTGGAACACCATAATCAGAAATGAGTGATTATTTTAGGAAACCTGGCTACTTTATCCGCTTTACATGTCCTGTCTGCTGAATTCACCTCCACATCTAACCAGCAAACATCTTTGTGCCAACAAAGCATGAAACTCTATTTATAGAGCAGTTGACATTTTTCAATATGCATGCACTTAGTAGTCAGACATGACATCAGACAACAGCCTTTGCCATGCCATTCCAAAAGCTGTTCAGTGTTGTACAATCATGGGGAAGTAATTCAACTATAGTTTCTTCTGTGCCAAACTAAACTTGGTTCTATTGTTTTGCACGTTGTGCGTTTACATGTCAATACAGACATACATCTGTGATCTAAGCACTGGCACTGATGCTAGTGATGGCTAGTGGTGTCCTGTTTGTGAAACCTTTCATACCACTTTATTTGGATGCACTGTGTCACTCTGGATAAAAGTGTCTGCTAAATGACAATAATGTGAAAGGCATCTCTTGATAAGCCAATTCTATATGAAAACCTAAATTATCTAGATTTATAACTGCAACTGCCAAGAGTTGAGAACAAAATGTTTTTTTTAAAACACAAAAAAACAACAGCCAGAATTATTAAATGTTGGTTTATTTTCTTTTTCAAATCGCTCGATAATCTGACAAAATTGAAACAGATGTCATATTTTCAAACTGGATTTGTGTGTGTCAATTCCAGGTGAGAGCAATGAGAGAATATTTGTGCGCTGTACTGGAGGCAGCAAAGTCCTGACCTCTGAAAGCAGCTGAACAACATCTTATCTCCCCCAAATAAAAAAGAAAGGAAAAACAAACCCACGTGATTTACACAGAGGAGTCGATTACTGGGCTGGCAAGAGCTCTCCCTGTCACCACATCTGATGACAGCTACCTGGTCACAGCACTCACTTCCCGTCTGTACACTCCAACAAAAATCCCAAAAGGGCAGTGGTGCACATTGACCAGAAGGGGGAGCCCCGTGGCCAGGCCCTAATTCACATCTCCAGGCCCAGGATGCCTGCTAGGAGCCAGGACAGTGGACAAAACCATTCTTTCCTGAGGCAGTTGTGTATGTGTGTGAGCAAGTGCTGGGAGTTGTATGCTGTATATGCAGAATAAGGTGTGGGTAGTAAAGGTCTCCACTGAGAGCGGCCTGAAGGAACTGGGGGGAGGTGAGGGCTCCCTATCTCTGCTGATGTCCCCTGGCTGATGGTGGTGTGGCTGGTGCCCATGTGCCATGGGTAATGAAGCTCCTGGAGGCAAAACTCTCACATACTTGCTTTAATTTCTGCTGCTGTACCAGGGGCCCAAGGGGGCCACAATAAAGAGCTGGGAAAAGAGGCAAACCAGAGTCTTCCACAGTCTTCCTCCTCAATGAACTGGCTGCTGTTCACTCTCATGTAAATGAAAGAACCGTTTCACAGAATGTTTGAACGATGTCTCCAGGATCACATTTGTACAGGGTAAGCCCATCAAAAGTCACTCTTTCACTTTCCACCATTTCTGGAACCATCCAATGGTTCTCCACCTGCCTCCGCCCACCCAAACCTCGCCTCCCTCCTGAGTCACATGACAAGACAGATTAGGTATCCACATGTCCCCCATCTGGGTGACGGCACTGTTTATCATTTCATTGTCATCATTTTTTTTTTATTTCAGGGTGAAGTGAAAATCATTTATCACTGTAAACAGTAAACATTCTGTAAACAGTCTTGGTGTCCCCTATGTGATTTCTATAGGTCTGTCCCTTATCTAAATGGCCTACACAGTACATCAATGCGATTCCTTCAGTAAAATGTGCAGTAAAATGACTTTTTTCTTAGACAAAACTAAAAACAAAACACAAAAAGGTATTAAAAAATCAAGTGAAGGCTAAACTCTTCATAGTTTAAAGAAATGAATACAGCATATATACATGATCTCAGAGGCTACTTAAAATACACCTTAATAAAGATACTCTTCATTGTTTTTTCCCCCCCAAGGACCTGTGACCTTTACTTACAACCAGTCATAGAAAATATTTTTCATGGTTTCTTCCTCAAAAGAAAAACCTAACCAGACCTGGAATAGTTTGTGTAATCATTTTTAGACCATTTTTCCCTGTGCATATGTGGAAATGGAATTTGTACTTTAAACATTTTTTACCATAGCCATTTCTTAGCTTCAATAAAACAGTGCCAGCTTTGGATAAAACAGCTGGGCATTTGTCTGAATGTCATGGGTATGAAAAGATTAAAACAGTAAAGGAAAAACAATTGCATCTAATCTCGGAAACAGTGAGAAAACCTTTCAAAAAAAAAAAAAATTTAACCTGTCATTCCATTTTGGACAATTCAATCTCAATCATTCCTTATTTTTAATATATATATTTATATATCTTTTTGTAAGAAAAAAATCTGTCTCTTAAACTTGAAAAAGAAAAAAAAAACAAAAACAATGAAAGACCAAATGTTTGTGGTCTTTGTTCAGTCCTGGCCAGAGTTGGCCTCAGAAGACGACCAGTGTCCTGTATCTGTCCGCCTGCCTGTCTGTTGAGCTGTCTGTCCATCTGTCCCCTTTCTGCCAGCCCCTGCCGTGTAAACAGTCTCCACGTCTTGGCCTGGGACAACTCCAGTTGCTTATCAAAGTCTCGAGGATGGTTGAGGGGAGAGGGGTGGGAGGGAGCAGAAAGTCACCAGTGTTACTGCACTGTTTTTGAGAAGAGATGCTCCAGAGCAGACCTCTTCATTCTTGGCCTTGCCTCTGAGAGCTTTGTGGGGACCGCGGTGTCTGTGTCAGGAGCATAGCGGCGCTTCCTGGGGACGGCGCTGTCCGGGGCGGGCAGGGTCGGGGGGCGGGGGGGTAAGGGGGTGGCGCTGCTACGGCGACTGCGTGGCCGGACTGCTTTGGGCGGAGCTGGGCGACAGGCTGGGGCTGCAGCTCCCAGGGGGTGCCCCGCTGGCCCGCGCCCCCGCCGCCGCCTGGCTCTCCATGCCTTCCGAGTTCTCCAGCATCTCTTGGATGAGCGGCGGCATGGAGCCTGGGATCTCCATCTTCAGGGTGATGACACGCTCCGCTCCTGTGCAGGAGAGAGGGACATCAGGCGCTCGGCTCACCGCGACCAATGTGCTGTGCTCTCAAAATGGACCCGCCACTATTCAGCGGAACCTTTGGAACACTCATACGTGTTGAGCATACATATCACAGAAAAGATCGATTGCTTCTCATTCAAATGAAAATGAAGCGATGGCGATTAAAACATGCCCATATTTCATTTCACATATTTATCAGCGCTTGGACTCCATTAGCTACTTGATTATACTTGATTATATTATACTTGATTACTTGAGGCAGCTTTTGAGACTGAGAACCAAAAGCACATGTCACACACTATCGCACACATATGCTTGAATGCATACATACAGTGAACAGATAAGTTATGACTTACACTGTAGTACCATATTAAATGGGATTTTTAAGAGTTACTTTTTATTCAAAAATTGAGAAAAGAGACCAAATTATAATAATAATCAGGTCATTTTACAGACTATGCATCACTGTACTTTCATAATGAACTCTGAGGTTAACCTACGTTCCTTCATTTAACATTCTATTCCAGAAAAAAATTGGATTGTTTTGACTTTCATTAAGGAATGAGCATGCAATGATGTAAATCATAAAGTGGCATTATGTGCGTACTAATTCCATATTGTTACACAGTGATGTGTGTGTGTGTGTGTGTGTGTGTGTGTGTGTGTGTGTGGGATGTGCATATATTCTGAACTGTGCATCCCCATCTCACCCTTGGCGCTAATGCTCCTCAGGTCTGTGATCTTCATCAGCATCTTAGGGAACATGTGCGGTTTGTGCGGCCGCCGTTTCCTCACATAGATCTTCAGCGCCTCCAGCAGGGGCTCCTGCAGTATGTCCACCTTGTCCGACTGTTCCAGGTCCTGCCGGTCTGAGAATAAACACACACACACACATACACACAAACACACGCGCACGCACACAAACACACACAGGACAGGTCAGCATCCTGCAGGTTCCACCCCACATCGCACAGCACAACCTTCCTTCAGTGCACTTCCATTTAAGGGACAGACCAGAGACGTTAACATTGGACAACGCCCTGCAAGTTTCCCTAGCATCGTGCTGCCTAAACCAAGAGCTTTTCACATTTGCCAGTAGGTGGCACTGTTCTCAAACAAACATTAAAAAAAACAACCTAACAGGAATGTTTTCTTTTCAAACGCATTTGAGGTGTAAGCGTATCCACAAAATAGGGAGGATTACAGTGGATTAAAAAGCTACTGTCTAGTGAAATGAAGCTCAGCGCTATCACTGTCCTAACATGACGGGCATGGATTGTTCGAGATGCCTTAGCCAGCAGATATTTCCTTATGGCAGGTGGTCTTGGCCATAACACATCCAACTGCATGCACACTAATGATCAATCTGAGGCTTCGTTTGAATGCATAAAGACACAGACAAAACGCTAACCTTGCATTTTCAGCACTTTGCAATGTGTGGAACAATGGCGTGGCTAAGCATCATAACAAAGCAAATTGGCTTTCATGCTTGTGAGTCAGACACAATCCAGGATGGAATAATAGCACAGTACTACTGTACACAAACAAAACATCAGTCAAAACAGAACAAAGTGAACAAAGACTCTGTGGACATACGGAAACAAGCAATTGTGATACTGGGTAGGTGAGAAATACACTTCACAATTTCATCAACTGAGAAACAATGCTATTACTTCTGACAAAAACATTCATGTGTTTGCACACGCATGTGCGTGTTCGTGCATTTGGGGGAGGTGGAAACACTGCAGTACCTCCACACAGCAGACAGATGGCGCTAAGCAGCCCGGTTTCTGCATCGTCCATCTCCAGGGGCAACAGCTGGTTGGCGAAGGCAAAGACCAGGTCGGTGAGTGGCCCGAAGCCTGCGTTGTGCATCTGGGTGCGGTTGAGCGTCAGGCCATCTGAGAAGGTCATGGTGTCCTGCTCGGGCGTGTAGCGTGTGCAGATTCGCAGAATCTGAGGGGGAGGAGAGGGCAGGGTTTAGAACATGCACACGAAACTATGCGTGTATGTGACCTCTGACACAGTGAGGCAGGGCTGGAACTATTCCTCCAACACATAGCCATTCAGGCCATTTCTGGGCCTATTAGAAGCACCTCTTCCACTCAGTACACCAAGCTGCTCCTGATAAGACTGAGAAAGGCCCTAACTGCTCTGCATTGGGAGAACCACTTTTGTCCCTGATCAGGGACCGCTTTACTATGATAAAAAAACCTGCACTGAGCGCACTGAGCAAAATGGTCATCCGGACACACCCGATTTAACCTAATTAGATGCAGTGAAAGCCAACTATCCATCCTCACCAGGATGTCCAGGCAGGCAGCCTTGAGCAGGGTGATCTGGTCGGCGATGGTGAGCGTGGTGAAGCCAGGGAGTTGCTTAGCGAACTCCACCGTCTTGATGATACACTTGGTAGAGAGCTCGCTGAACTTGTCCCAGAGGTCTACGTCCAGGGACACGCGCTGGTCTGAGCTGTTGTTCTGGAGAGGTGGAGAGAACGGGGTCACGACCCGTGGGTCAGAACGTCTTAGTCTATTCCTCAAGGCTAGGCTCGTAGAGCTGGGGGTGGGCAAACAGGACAGGGCCACAGAAGTGGAGGGGCAAGTATGAACTTACAGGATATTACTAGATGTGCACTTAAAAAATAAACAATGATAATAAATCTAAGTAGCAGCATGCTTGGTGGAAGACAGTAATGTGACCTGACAGTTAAATTCAGAAAAATCACATCTGGCTCATTAAGTTGGTTAGCTGCCCATTTTTTAAAATTATTTTTGATGTGTGAGAGCATCTGACATTTGGATGCTTGGAAGCTTGCAGGTTGCAGAGATTTGTCATTTGGTTGGACTGTGCCAGCCAAGATAATTGAGCTAGCTCACTATATTTATGCTTCAAACCATTTGGTAACATTTCTGTTGCAATCAACTCTAGTTGACTCAATCCTGTCAACAGGAATTAGGGAAAAATGTCCCTTGTATGCAATAGTGTGTGTGTTTTCACCAATCTTAAAGTATCTCTATCTGCCTGGAGTTTGAGGTCCAGAGCTGTTCAATAACATGGAAGAGAGCAGGAGCATTCAGTGGACTCTGCCCCTTCCTGATATGCACAGCGCCACACAGTGGGGGGGAGGACTCACTGTAGTGTATTTGCCCAGTTGACAGAGAGAGGGGAAGGTGTCCTGGTGGGCCTTTCGGACCCTTTCAATCATCTGCTCTGTGGCGGGGTTAAGCACGTAGCTCTCTGTACACTCCTGCTTCTTCTCATCCTTCTTCTTCTTGTTGCGGTCATTTCGCACTGCTGCAAGAGAGAGAGAGAGAGAGAGAGAAGGAGAAAGGGGGAAGGGTTATCAAGGTGCCAACGCCCAAAGACCTGATGGGTAGACAGCCCTGTCAGGGCATCAAAAGATTTCCGCAGTACTCATTTCCACACAGGAGCTCAGACAGTATAAAGTAGTATGGAAGGAGGTAGAATCCCAGGATTAAAGCTCTCAAATCCCCCACCCTAAGCATATCTGGAAAAACATCCAGTTAACAACTTCATTGAGACGGTGGGAATCACCCCCTCTTAGACAGAGGATGCATGGGAGTACTGCATCACCACAGTTTGGGAAGAGGAAGCCCTACGGGATGAGGAGCCAGGTGATCCCAGAGGGAGGGGGCCAACCAGACTGAGACGGCATGGAGCAGAGGAGGCTGGCTGTCTGCTGGGAGAGGGGAGAGAGAGGAAGCTGGAGGCTCTGGAGCTCGAGCTGAGAAAAATGTGGAACGGCTTTGATCTGACAGCAGAAAACTGCTCGGGGTGGGTGGGGGTGGGCTGTGTGGCGCTGAGCTTGGGGAAAAGAAAAAGGAAAGAAATTGAGATAAAAAACTGGAGAGATGTCATTCCCTGTGTTGACGGACTGGGGACTGGAACTACACCCCCCCCCCCTTCATAATTACTGTAGCACCTCTACTGTCATCATCAGCGTGGCCATCGGGGTTCACACAAAGGCACACACAAACGAACACACGCACGCACGCACATTCATGTTACTTTCCTCCCCCCTTGTCAACCCAACCCCCCTCCAGATTAGGAAAGAAAAAGCCCCCCTCTCTGCGTGAGGCTGGCGGTGGCGGAGGGAGGCAGGTGACAAATAGCGGTAGGGGACGAAGTCGTTAATAACGCTGACAAATCACCGCTGCTTTCATTAGACCCCAAGCTAATCTAATAACATAATATGACAAATATCCAAGCGGTAATGGTTTAAAAGGCTTGGCTGAACCTACACTCCAGTCCCCCTCCCTCTAATCTCTTTTCTCTCATGCTTCTCCCCCCTCTCTCTCTCTCTCAGGGCCCGTCCTCCCCTCTAGGCTGCACAGAGAGTGAGGAGCAGGGAACGGCCCCACTGACTCGCCCCAGGCTCTGACAGAAGGGTGGCAAAGGGCCAGAGAGTTATTCTAAGGGGGTAGAGAGGGAGGCACTACCATGTGGTGACCGGCTTCCTTAATCAGCGGTGAGGGCTGTCTCTCTGGGAGGGAACCCTGGCCCTGAGAACACAATGACTAACCACCCGCAGGAGAAACGGAGAATCACAAGGTACGACATGTAGTGGAAAGACAAACGCACACGAACACAAGCAAGCAAATGCACACAAGGACAAATATATACATGTGTGCACACAACCACCTGGATATGCACATGCAGACACACACAACATATACACACCCCCGATAGTTACTATGTTGTTTCTGCTGGTATTTTCCATGTACCTTTAGTAAATTGGTCACAAAAGATGATGCGTAAACAATACTCCCCTAAATGCACTGACTTGCCTATGGCAAGCCCCCACCCTCTCCCTCTCTCCCTCTCTCTCTCCCTCTCTCTATAGTGCCAAACCCCCTGGGGCCTCATGGCTTCATTACAGGCCTCTGGAGATGCGAGATAAATTCTGAAATATAAGTGGGTCTCTGCATCTGTACAGCACAGACATTACCCCAGCTGACAAATTGGCAGCGCAATCATAAGCCGCACAACACAATTTAATGAAGTCATTAAAGAACTATTAGCCAGGGCCTGTGATCAGTCATGGCGGATTGCTACATGTAATAACTGGGTGAGCTTCAGAGGGAGGGAAAGTGGGTCTCTCTCTATGTGGGCTCCTGCATTTGTGCATCTGAATGCATTTGTGTGTGTGCTTGCATATCTGGCTACATATGTATGTATGTGTGTGCATGTGCGCGCGCACGTGTAGATGCAGTCTGGATTTTTCCCCACATTCTGGCTTAATGTTTTTCCGTGTAGTATGTGCATGTGAGCGGCTTTTAATAGACATGTGGCTGTTTGTACATTGGTGTCCCCTGTATGCCTGTTTGTGAGAACCAGAGGGACAGTGTCTGAGTGAGTCAGCATACACTGGGGACCGGGATAAAATCAACCACTCACACTTTCGGCTGATTCAGTAACTAATAAAAACAACTGATGGAGACTCTGGTTTGTGTTTGTTGAATTTGTGTGTGTTTGTTGTGTGCATATGTGTGAATGTGTGTGTGCATTTGTTATGTGCATGTGTGAATGTGGCGGGGGGGGGAGTCTGGGATAATTTGGGAGAAGAAAATTAAAGCCCTGGCAGGTCGTCCATCACAGAGATTAAATTCAATGGAAGGATAAAAATGTCAATGTTGCCCGCTCCTCTCGCACGGTGTTGTTTCGTGCACAGACAGTGATGAAAGGGTTTTCTCTCCCAGCCCCCCTGCCCCGCTGTGCTCCTTCTCACAGATGAGAACAGTGAGCGGAAAGTATTGTTGGTGGTGGGGGAGAGAAGCAGCTCTGCTGCTTACCCAGGGGACTCTCTCTGATTCAGCACCCCCTCCCAAACCCATTCTGCCTGAAATAAGTTGCCCCAAATGGAAGGGGCACCAGTTTCACTGCTGGGGTTGGCAGTCACAGTCATAGGGCTAACACCTCAACAGAGGAGCTCTGGTCTAAGCATTTTGTCTGTATGAGTAGCACTGTTCCCTGGTGCCATGCAGCGCACAGGGCAAAGCAACAGGCCTTTCACTGCATTCCTCTCTGCGTCTCTGCTAGGCCTGTCCTCTGCACTGTCTGGCCCCCTGTCACGACCAACACTGGGGAGAAGGCATGCAGTGCCAGAGCAGACCCATCACCTTTCTGCTGGTAAGCCGTGCGAAAGGGGTAGGGTCACCTGCCTCAGCTAATGATGGGAGAGCTTTCTTTCTCTCTCTCTCTCTCACACACACACACACACACACACACACACATAGGGTGTCTCCCCCTCAGCTCCGCCTGGCAGTGCTCTCCTGTGGCATACAGGCTCCGCCACTCTTGGAGAGGGGCGGCGCAGAGGAAGATGGAGAGGCACCGGGATGTGGTCAGCGATGCCCTCACGAGCGAGGGTCACCGTGACATCCCCTCTAATGGCATGCGGCTCTGCGGTGCCCTGCCAGCCCCAGATGGCTGACTCCTGCTGCTGCCCAGGAGCCTCAAGTTCAACACCCAAGGTCAGCATGCTGAACACAAACTCCAGCTCATCCAAGAACTCACAGGCATGCAAACACACACAAAGACACACACACACACACACACACACAGACTGCTCAAACCACACACACTGCTCACACCACACACTGTTGTTGACATTCTGCCCACATGATCGCAATCATATCTCTATTCTGAGTGAACAGCAGCTGGCAATGAAACATTGATTCCATTTTTAAACAGGTTAGAAGTATAATGCCTTATGTATAAATATATTTTAGTCCTTAGCTGTAAGTCTACTATTCCCTGTTTGGAGCAATACAAACCATTTTTACTTAAACCAAACATTAATGATTTTCATGAGGAGCAATAATTTGCTAAGAAAATTTGGAAAAATACAGAGGCAGTGTTTCCAATGTACCTGTCTGCCTCCTGTGCTGCACCACAGTGTATTTTTACATCCACTAGGTGGCAGTAGCACTTCAGTTCCCAGACTTGTACAGTCTCCTTCAGTCCTAACCAAGATTAATGGTTATATTCACCAGCGGGGAGTATTGAGGATAACTTACTTACAGGAGACCCAAGAATTGAATGTTGTGAATTGTCAGCACACTTACTGCATTAACTTGGGCAAATGATAAAGAGAAAGTCACAGAGAATGAGGGGGGGTTGGGGGAGTAGGGGACACCTCTGGGATCCAAAACAAGGCTGCGGGTGCTTTCATTACAGCTGTGGTCTCGGCACTTTCCGTTTTCGAGGAATTCCAAGATTTGCACGTGGGGGCTTGCTGGGCGGAAGGGTGCCTGACCCGTGGCACAAGGTGTTGGGACAGGCGTGGAGGCGAGGACCCTCTGTCCCCCACGCCGCCCTCTCACCTCTCCGCATGCACTCATCTGCTCTGACAGCACCGGGGGGGGAAACGCAGGGGGTAGGGGCGTCCTCACACAGCCTGAGGGACGCACTGATGGAAACGGACGCGTGCTCTTTCAATTACTGCAGGTGCTAACACGCTTACCGCTGTGGTCTGATGGGTACACACACACACACACACACACACACACACACACACACACACACTAACACCCTGGTCTGCAGTGACAGTGACGTCTGGCTGCTGCCAACAGAAGCTTGTGGCACGGTATGCTTCCCGCACCCATATTACAGTGGACCTCCCTTATGTTTCTCACGCGGGTCCATGAACAGGGGGGCCATGCAGGATTTTCACGGTCTCTGAGGGAAGTGGGAGCGTTATTGAGACAGGCGGAGTGCGCATCCCACTACATGTGTGCATAAACGCATGCACATGTGAGCAGCGCTTCAGTGTCAGCACAGGCATTTCCACCATCAGGACACTCAGCAGCGTGTCGAGGAAAACACACACAATACAATCAGTCACAGAGATATCCACGCTTAATGCAATTCTAATCACCTTAGCACAAAGCCTTTTTAAATTGTCCATGACCCTCATGATGTAGGTTCTAGAACAGACGACCACTTGCTATTGTGTAAAATTGTGTTTACTTTTGGCTTTCTGCTCTCCCGAGACGCCGTGTTCAATAACATCTAACAACCTGGCAACATACATTTGTCATCACCCTTTCTATACGGTGGAAAAAAATTGCTACTGCAGCCAGACTGTCAGCTCCTGAGTTTAAAGACAAACACATTTGGTGATGCAAGGTCAAGATGTTTGGCCTGGTTAGGATCAAACACTCTGCCAGGCTTTCAAAAAAAGCTGGGACACTCAGTTCATGATGTACAAAACATATCAATTCATTTCATGAAATGCTCCCATTGAGTCTGAAGCAAAAACGCTTCTTCTCGCAGTGGTGGTAGACAATCTGTTGCTCTTTGGTGCCAACATTTTTTGAACTTCAAAAATTCAATGCATGTTCCTCAAGGCAGACCCAAAATTCACAGGAAATCATATCAGTCTTGGCTATGCAGTCAAGCACACCCTAAAAGAGTACACCAACAGCTTCCTCAGAGAGAGAAACAAAGAAATGTTTCTCAGCCTTTTTTAGCTCTCTGTTGTAACTTTCATTCTCACTGAGAATTTTCAAGATTTCATTGGCTTGTGAATTTCCTGTGGTCGGTGTGGAAAAGGCAGCTCGCATGTGGGTGAATGGGAATTTCGGGGTGAGCAAGTGCATGTGAGTGAAAGAGTGAAGAAGGGGGCACAGGAGAGCGGCTCTGGGTGCGGTGGCCCATGATTGGACACAGCCTGCTGGTGGGTGTGGTCTGGGGGGGTACTTACACTCCTTGGACATTCCCACTTCCAGGCACTTCTGCAGCCGGCAGTACTGGCAGCGGTTGCGAGTGACCTTGTTGATAATGCAGTTCTTCTCTCGGTGGCAGGTATACACCATGTTCTTCTGGATGCTCCTCCGGAAGAAGCCCTGGGGTGGGGGGGGTGGGGGGGGGGGGTGAAAAAGGAAGATATACTGATCAACAAGAGGGTGACGTGTGGACAACGCAAATACTATGTAGGCATATGTTCATCAATTCCAAGCCATGAGCTGCATCTCGTTAATCCTCTAAAGGGCTTAACATGCCTAAGCTTGAGGAGGAAATATTACCTTCCATTACCATCACGTGAGCATACCCACCAATCTTGGTGACAACCCTCAAGAGCCACAAAGGAAACTGCATCCAGGATCTCCACGCATGCTTAAGAGAGAAGACTATCCCTGTGCCAGCTCATGCCCCATTTCTGCCACCTGTGTACAATGAAGCGCTAACCAAGGCCCCGCGTCTGTTCAAGGCTGCTCGGCATGGTGACAGGCGTGTCATCAGTTCTGCACACCCACCGTGGCAAGACCCCAGCACTACTTATATGTCTTTTTTCTATCTGAATGCATCAGTGTTTAGAAAACTGGAACTGTGATGTAAGAAGAAAGTGGAAATCTGCTTATCTCCTCTGTTGCAATGATTACAAACTGGGATCCAGGAAAGGATTTTAAAAGGGGAAATATTAGATAAAGAGGGGATCTTTGATCATCAAGGCTTAATGGTGTCAGCACAAAGGCTCAAGCTACCCGGCCAGATGACGACAATGTGGCACACTGCTGTAGATGTAGATGGATGTGATTAATGTGGAGGAGAAGCTGTCATACGGGGTTTTCATGGGTAATAACTCGAGTAATGAGATCAGTGACTATTTACACATGCAAGATGGGTCATGTTTGGGTGGGAGAACAAAATGTCTAGAGATCAGAAGAGGTGAGGGACAAATTCCCTTCCTGCCAGATGGCTCATGGGTATTAGGGAGTCACACCTTGACCTTCCATGAGTATCTCTTCCCATCCCTCGCCAATCAATTCACAAGCATTCTTGGATCATAGGAGATGTAACATTGGGACAGTAAAAATAACACATACATATGCATACATCATACAGATGATATGAACTGGGTGAAAGCACACAGACTGTTGAGAACATAAATGCATAGAGGAAGTTTTATCACACTGATATCTAGACGGTGATGCCACCAGTGCAAGCCCAGAGGTCATCAGCAGAGATCTATTGTTTTGAGAAAGAGCATCAAATTCATCTGCCATGCAAATAACTCACTGAACTCACAGGAAAGCACCAGTTCACCACTGCATGTCCAAACTGATTTCGAAATGATTCAAAATCATGTCCCATTTCTGGAGGACTGATAGTTTTGCCCTTGGAGTCTTCCCTGGCGTGAGCCGGGAATGGTGATTGATACACATAACTGAGCAGAGGTGAGGAGGTGCAGCAGCAACACTGAGTGGAGATGAATGTAGATGGGGAGAGCACTGCCAGATGCTGGGATTAAACTGTGGTTGTGCTGAGTGGGTCAAATGGCTGGGACCATGGGTCTGCCACTTCGGGTCCCACAGAAAAGTGGCTTGCTGGTGAAGCCAGTGACAGAGATGGGAAGGGGGAATCCAAAGCAGGTTAGCTGACAAAAGGAATGAAGAAACAGTATGTCTAAAACACACACACACACACACACACACACACACACACACACACACACACACACACACGCATGAAAGCCCTTAGCATACAATGGCCGCCAATTCCAGGGGGCAACTGGCTCTTTACGCACAGATAAAGTAAAAACATGTGGATCCAAACACCAGTGCTGCTTGACAAACCCTCAAAAATCCCAGCTGCACATACACCAGAGCCAAATAAAAAAAAATATCCACAACTGGTAGCAAAAACCAACAGAACTCCTGCGATCCCCAAGCTGGATTTGACCATACAGCTCTGCCAAATGGAGCATAGCCCATGATGTTTTCATCAAACCAAACCGTTTTCATTAAGCTGCAAACATGGCCTGGTCAAAGGTGTACGTCTTGTTAAAAGGCCTAGTGAGGGGAGGTACTCTGGGAAAGAGACGGAGAGGCACTGTGGCAAGGAGAAGCGATCTACCTGGATAAGCAGGTAAAATAAGCAGCAGGAGGGAATGCGATGCCCAGCGCCTCCTCCCTTGGTGGTTACTGAGTGAAGTCCTCTGGCGTTCACATTCCCCTTGAGAGGACTTATGACAACTCTCTCTCGATCCTAAGCTCATTCCACAGAGGAATGGCATTCTTGGTGACAGTAATACAGATACACAACACTTTTGTATCCTGTGATTCTATATATTGTACACATATATTGTACATATAGCAGTAACTAAGCTATAATTGAGTTTATTGTAAGAAAGGGTGTAAACAGGACTATGTGAGAATAAGGGGGGGGGGGGGGGGGGGGGGGGAGGCAAAATAACAGGCAATTCCCACCTCAATATGAGATAGAGACGAGAGAAACCCAGGGAGAATTAACAGGTGTAGGGGAACCCCTGCTATTTCGCAAGCCGTGTCTCCTCCACTAATGACTTCTGTAAAAGGAGAGAGCCACAGAAAAACAAGTGACAGCCCTCTGAATGGCTCCGACTTGACTGTACGCCAATAATAACTCCCAACCTCCCAGGAGCCGTGCGGAAAGAGCGAGAGACGCCGTTAATCCTGCCCCAAACGTCACACACGCCCACGGTGACATGGCAGCACAGCGGGCGCCGCTGACACTCGCATAAGAGTATCTCCCAGCAGCTGCTCGGGGAGAGAAACGCAGCGCCAGTCACGAGGAGAATGAGCCCTCTTTCTCTCCCTTCTTTCCCTCGCTGCTCCCGTTTAAATAAATGCAGCTGTTTATGCCGCGAGATCCCCTGGAATGAAATCAATTGGGTTTTCACGAGGTGTAAAAAATGCGCTGGCAGCAGAGCGGCATTCAGCTGCCTGGGAGAGCGCGCAGTTGCTTTCGGAGGCGGATGCCATCGCTGGGATGCTGCACTGATGGGGGCGGGGGGTGGGGTGGGGGGGCACTGGTGGAGACCGGCGCCCCCTACCTCTCATGTGTGGATACTCAACCCCCAGATGCACAAATCAGACGGGTGAGCTTGCATCTAGGTGCTGCAGTACACTGTGAAATGACAAAAGGCATTACAGCGCACGCGCAATGCTACCGCAACAGTGCGACGATGTCACATGCTTTCCGTGTAGGAGTTGGTAACACGAAAACCGGGGGCTTCTGAAGCAAAGTGGTTGTTGCCATTCTCCGGGCTGATTGACAAAGACAGACTAGTCTTTCTGTATGGGAAAACAGATGAAAGAAAACATGATCAGGCAGAGCAGGGGACTTACAGCTCTGATCTGTGAGGCTCACGAGTGAACTCTTCATGACCAGTGTGTGAACAGATACCCAAGGAGTGACCCAGTCCCTGTCTGCAGGAGGAAAACCCCAGCTCAGGTGGCCACGCTGCACAGCACCTGGCTCCGCAACTGCTGTAGGCCCAGCTATTGTCTCCACCCCTTTACCCCATTAGGAGTCATTGGTTCCTGTGGTTGTAAGCCTCTTTTTTTTATCGACTCTAATCCGGCCTGTGACAAGAGCCCACAGCAGGCTTATCAGCAGCCCAGCAGGGCTCTGAGCAGGGAGAGGACTGCACGGGAATGACACGCGACAATCCCGCCCGTAGCCATGGCGACAGGATCTGTGCTGCCAGCACCTACCTGAAAGTTCAAGTGTAAGATTATGTGTGTGTGTGTGTGTGTGTGAGCGTGATTATGTGTGTATGATTGCCAAATCCAGGCTCTCCTGATATTCTCCCAATCCTCTGGAGAAGCAAATCACAGGCTGGAGCCTCACAAAGGCCAAAGGGCATCGTTTCTCTCTCTACATGCCACAAGAGTATCACTGTCTTTCACACGGGCTCCACTTTCAAGGGTAAAGGAGAGTCAACCTATGACACAGGAGGTAATACATTCATCTCCAACACAGCAGAGATCTCCTGCTCTGTGTTTGCACACATTGTGTGCTTACGGCTCCACTTCTCCATCTACTGCGACCAGGATAGAATTGACGTGACTTCTTAATTAGGCCAGCTGCTAAAGTTACTGCACCTCAGGGAGAATGGGAGACTTTCAAATGGAAGAGTTCTCTCATTGTATACGCATGGGGCAAGGCAAGGGAGTCTACATATGCAAGGATGATGCCTCCAGGAAAGGAACGCATAAATATTCTCCCTCAACTCCAAAAGAAAGAACATGCAAATTTAATGCAAAAGTGTTTATATCTGGGAGAGAGAAAGACTCAGCTTGGCTTCCACAACAAACAGACGCGCACCACCCCCACACAACTAGGTCCAGAGCCCCCTTGGGGAATGACTTTGTAGTTGTGCTAGTTAAGGGTATGCTAACCCCAACTTTACCCCTGTCTCAGTGGAACGTGCATATACATTCAAACGTCTGTAGTCTTCAATTATTGAAGATCCTTTACAGTATGTCATTTTCTGGTCTTAAACCACTACTGAATTTTTCAAGTATCTGCAGTCCCATAGAAGACCAGTGGGGGGCAATAACCATATCATTAATGGATGCTGTTAGTGTCGGGAAAAAAAGCAGCCATGAATCTGAGAAACACACTTCTCTTATGTGTAAATGGACACGAATGCCTGACCACGCAGCTGCCTCTCTAAGAATGCAGCACTCATTTATTCCCAGAGTGTCACTGAGGTCAGAGACCTCTGTGGCACCTGGGCCCTGCACTGGATCTTAGCTCTCAGCAGCCCAGGTGTCCCTCTACATCTGCTCAGTCAGGTGTGGCCAGGGCTAATGGCCAACTGTCAACTAACAGACTGTCACAATCCCAGACCCTACAGGTCAAACCTAAACAGCTCCCTACTGGAGGCCATACCCATCCCCCTCTTACTCTGTGGGTGTACGGTTCAAGTGCGACACTGTCTACCACCTGCACAGGGCTAACAGCAGTACTGCACGGGTTGGAGCTTCACTTTCTCCACTGGGGCCTCAAAGCCTCTTAATACTTTGCAATATTGGCTACTGGACTACTAACAAAAAGGTATGTTCCTATAAATGCCTGAGCAATACAGGAAAAAAATCAAATCAAATAAAGTGTCCATTTGAACATTAAAGCCTGCCTGAAATGGTTGTGTCACTTTGTGGACAAATACAAAACAGTGACTACTGTGATTGTTTAGTAAAACCAGACTAGGGTCATTTGCATTTAGCTCAGCAGTGACTGTGCAGGCATGGTCTGAGTGACTGAGAAATCCACCGGGTCAGTATGGTACCACAGCAGCTGGCACTGGTAAGAGCTGGTGGAGGCTTGAAGAGAGCAGAACAGAGACTTGGTGCAGGGGATGTTGTGAGCATGACCAGGTGCAGTCGCAGACACGAGGCTCACCTTGCACCCTTCGCAGGCGCTGACACCATAGTGGTACCCCGAGGACTTGTCCTGGCACACGAAGCAGGGCTTGTAGACCCGAGGGGGAGGAGGTGGCGAGGGCGGGCTGGGCACGATCTCCTCCGAACTGGTGCTCTGCGTTTCTATGGCTGCAGGAGAAGGGGAAGGGGAGGGAGACGGAGGTCGACACGGTCAGGTTGGATACCCATAGCAACAGCAGCAGAAATACACTTTATTTGTATCAGGACTGTACCAAACATCACGCCCTTATTTTTGCACCGCGGAAACGCCCACTGAACAGGAACCACTCTGCGGTTTCTCAGTACATCCTGCTACATGTTTGAGGAGAACTTAGTTGCTGAGCTGGAGGAGGGAAAAAAAGGCACCTTTCCATTTCAACAGTTTGGTCACAACATCTATCAACGTACAGAACTAATCTGTGCGGATGATGAGCCGACAGATCAATCTCTGCTCCCCAGCCGTCTTGGGAGTTTCCTACATTAATCTAGGCAAGGATGTCCTGAATGGCTGTGTAGAGGAACTGCTCGGCTATCAGGAAAGTGGCTGCAGTAGATAACCAAATCTTCTACAGGGTGGCGAGAGGGTGCACACAGGAACGTCTCTCCACCAGCACACATTCTCCCAGGCAATGAGGGCACAGTTTAGGGCGCTTTTGTGGAGAGAGCTGGGGCAGAGAACGGCACGGTCCTTTTGTTAAGCAGCAGGGGTAATGAGACAGAGCCCTCGGGTCAGGACGCCCAGAGGGCAGCCATGCCGTGACAGGAAGGCCACAGCCAAAAGAGGTGGAAAGGCAGAGGACTGAAGGAATGCACAGAGGGGAAAAAAGGACAACTCGGTCCAGGGGAGCGCTCACCATTTTCCCTCCCCTTCACTGTGTATGTGTGTTGGCTCTGTATGAGCACTCTCAGTCACATACTGGCCTGGGACAGCACTAAATCAGAGAGATGGCTTTCAACATTTTTCATTCTGCTCATCAGACAGACAAATGCACTTCTTATATTTCATCACAAAGGTCAAACATTCAACGAAATAAATTTACATCCTACATGTTTACATATTTATATTAAAACACTCTACATTATACTTCCATGTTAGGAATCTTGTCCTCCTTCTTCCTCTTCTTAATAATAATAATGATAATAATAATAACAATTGATATTATTAAAAACTGCATTTTTACCAACTTAAAAAAGGCTAATATTGCTGGTAATGACATTTCAGCATTTACATTTCAAACAATACAGTACCCCCTGGCAAATTATTCAACTGTGCAGTGTTGGGACATGTTACCAATTAGTCTACTTTTATGCATCTTCAATGCTTTAGAGGAAATACACTAAGGAAGAATTTAGCCAATATTATTTATTTTGTTATAATAAATTTGATAACAAAATGAGTAAATAATTCATGATACAATTATTTCTATTCTACTTCTAGATATATAAAATATAAAAGAAAGCCAAACTAATCCTCTGTCCAACACATTTAAGATAAAGGAATGAGCAATAACTACATACAACTACTAATGCATGAACTTACTCATTTTTCTTTTCAACTCAGTATCCTAGCTAGACAATTTTTTGTCTTTTATAGTGCTTTGACCCATTGTGGGTGATTTGCTGTAATCCATCACATAAGAATGAGTAATTAAACTGTGCATTGAGAACATCTAAAAAAAACTCTGGATGAACAAAGACACAATTTGTACCAAACCCATCTCTATGCCTGCTTAATGATGACTCCTCTTTTGGGCTATCATTGACTCAAAAAAAGAAAACATTTGCCTGCTTCATCTCTGCTAAAATAACAATTCTGAGATTATGGATTATGCCTGACCTTCCAATGCAGAGGTACTGGATTCTGACTCAGTTCTGACTCCGAGACAGTCAATTTGGAATACAGTACTGCACAATTTAACAGAGCTAAAGCTTCAACGGTGCAGGCATGGAAAGAGATGTGTTCAACCATCACAGACTTTTTTGCCAGTAAGTTTTTAACTAAGAAATGGTCTGTATATCAGGTAACATAACGTGCTGGATTGCTGTTAATGTGCTGCCATTTATTTATTTTATTTTATTTATTTTCTATTTCCTATTTATTTTCTTTTTTTCCCCTTCTTCTCATGCTATTCATGTAAGCATCCTTGCTGATGTTTCCTTAAATTTTTTTATTTTTATTTAAAAAAAAAAAAAAAAAAAAAAAAAAAAAAAACTCACTGGAGCATTCAGACACATCACATCATCCATTTCGCAACGTTTCTCTTCATCTTTCTCAACAGACCATGCTGACACAAAGTTAAGATCCAAAGACATATCAGTCGCCTGACAGCTGCGCAAAAATCCACTCTCCACTCTCCAGCATGCATGTCGCAGCCAGAAGGAGCTACAAAACTTGCCAGCCAGCTGGTAGTTTCACCAAATGGGATTTGGTGTGTAACGTGATAATCTGGACTGCTCTACAACCCGAAAGGGGGTGAGTCAATGATGACAAGTGCGTGCCTGTCCAACAGAGGCGATGTGCGTCCGATTCGGCAGTGATTCCTAAAGCGAGGCTGGCCGCCGGGATAGCGGCCGTCCCCTCTCAACTCTCCCCTGCTTCCTTCGCTGACAGACATGAGGAAACAAACGGCGGATTGTGCGGCCCGCGAAGGAGGCTGTCACTCTGAGCCGTGGGCACGCACTGGGGAGACGGGTGTCCTGGGTGAGCGTGGGAAACCCCCTGCCCTGGTGCTGACGATGCCAGTTACAAAAGGGCACCTTCCCTAACTCCCCAGCAGGCTCTTACAAGCCTCCCTCCCGCAGGGACATCATTACAGCCCTGTACATGTTCACTTGCACAAACCAAAGCCTGCTCCTCTATCCACTGCTGCCATCAGCCCTCAGAGGAAAAACCCTTTACAAAGGCATAGTCACCATACCTGGTTATTTCCAGTTAACCATAGAAGGGCTGAAGTTACCTGCAAATAACAAAGTAGTTAACTAACAAAAGGAGAGCTAAACAGTATATAACAATGCACTGACTGGAGTGCAAGTTGTGTCTGTTTAGTGTATTTGTATGTGCCAGGATGAGTATGAAAATGTGTGCGTGTGTGTGTGTGTGTGTGTGTTTCCGTGTGCCTTGTGTCGGCTCAGAGAGCAGGCACTGTGACGTCTCCGAGCTGCCCCGAGGCCCAGACGGCACTCGTGTGTAAATAAGCAGTCTATATTTAACACAGGGCTTGTGAGTTCAGCGGGCCTGGAGTGCAGCTGGGAATGGACTCCACGTGACGGCGCAGACAGGCGCTTCAGATGGAGACGGGGAGGTGGATCTGCGTGTTCCCTTTCTCACACACACACACACACACACACACACACACACACACATACACAAGCACACACGCCCTCCACACTCTCTTCCGTGTGTGTAGGTGTGTCCATATTCATCTTCCTGCTCGTCTGTTTCTAAGTCTGCAGTGATGTCAGAGGTACAAAGGTGGACTGCCAAGATCAAAATAGAACCATGGCGAAACAGAGAGGCAGAGACAAGCTCCAGAACGTCGTCACAGACAGCAACAGACAGCCAAAAAACACGCTTGCATTTCAGATCACGCATTCAGATTCCAAAGCACTACTAAAATTCAACCCAAAAGCATAACGCACAAAGAACACTTCACATGGCACGCATACAAGCACACTCCGAGTTAGGAAAGTAGGGCACATGATATTATGCCTGTCAATTAATCCCTCACTTAAAGCTAGGATAAGGAGTTTTTTTTTTTAAAACCTGACTCTTTAAAATGACAATGTCTTGTTACCTTGCAATGCAAAATTGAAGGTACATGTCTTGGCATAGCTGGAGACACTATGCATTTCCAAAAGTACAATCTCACCGAAAATGTGTGCATGTAAAATGGTGCTGTGTGCACGTGTGCACGAGTGTGTGTGCACAGTAAGTGTCGTGCCACTGTCAGACAGTGCAGAATGCAGGCACACAGGCCTGGATGCCAGCGCTCTTTCATGTTCAGAGTCTGGAGACAAATTATCTCCATGACAAAGAAGACATGCCCTCTAAGCATTATTACTACAGCAGACTCTGCTCTTTCCCAAAACTACCACCTACCATCACCTCCATGCTTGTAACCCACCACCACCATACCAAGCTCCTGGCACTCAAACGCCCCACTTCTGTCTTTTGAACACCAAGTGCACCACCAGAGAGGAAGCAGCTTTTCAAGTGTAGCCATGTACGGATAAGTCTTTATTTTCGGCAGAGTCTGGAGATAAACACAGAACAACCCGCTGGGAGGACTTCAAAGGCTCTGACAGGTCTTTAAAAGTCCCCCTTTATGAAGGACATTAAAGGTGATCTTACGACTCTTCCCGTAAGAGCATTAATGTTAGCAATGTAATTATGGGCCAAGGAGTGCGGCGGAGTGCTCTTATTGGCCGACAGGAAAGCTCTAATCCTTAGTAACCTGCCTACGGCAGCCCAGTCACTGGAGGCTGGGAGACTAACTCACAAGGCAGCAGCTGGGAAAGAGACAGGGATGGAGGGAGGGAGGAGAGCAGAAAGGGGGGGACCTAAAATGAACCACTCTGTTATGATTACCACCAAGCATAATTTGCAGGGTTAATGCAAAAAAAAAAAAAAAAAGGGACCAATATTCTTCCCAGTTTTAAAAGCACAGCAACAGTTTGGTACCCTTTTGCTTTCCTAGGCCCTAATTCAAGAAGCACAAGACAAGTGAATAAAGACAAAAATATGAGGAATGCACACTGCCTCCAAAGTCTGCCAGGATAGCGTTTCATTTCCCTGGTGTCTTGCCTTTGTTTTGACACTACGGGCACAACGGAACATGAAAAGAAATGCGCTCAGATTTCTGCTGAAACGCTGGCTTCTCTTTCTCAGATTGCAACATTTCCACAGAACTTGGATCAGGGAATGGGTCACAGGCTCGTAAACAAAACTGCCATTTCAAAACCACTCAACACTAATAAACACAACCTCTAATTATAATGCCAACCATGACAGACTGTACTGAGCTGTGCGGTCAGTAAGAGAGGTACATGGAGGCTCAGCTCTCAAACTCCTAATTTTCTCCAAAGAGAGAGTGGATGGGAGTTGAGACCGTCCCCCCAATTTAGTTGCCGTAGCTGTTTGCTGTTGTCGTCTCTGCCATTCCATTGAGCTGGCAGTCATTACTTTCATGTCAAACAAATTAAACTTAAATAGAAAACACTTATGTAACAAATCACATTCTCTCTCATTAGTACAACCCCACCGCCGTTTTTCCTCCTTTCCTCCTTTCCCTCTTTTCTGAACCATCTGATCCGAAGCCATTACAACCAAGATTATTAAAGGGCTCACGGACCTATTCATCCCTATTAAAGCTGCCTTCAATAGAGAGACACACACACCAACACACAGGACACACAAATATAGACCCTACGGTGACAAAGCAGAGATCCCTTCCCCACACGTGGCCTAATGAGAGCACACATGAAATCTGGGGCGCGAGCATGGAGCCCTTGAGAGGGACGGCTACTGTAATTAAACACAATCGCTCAGTTATGGGGGCAGAGGCATTCAGGGGAACAATGACTGGTCTGTGGAGCGGCCGGCTCAGGAGACGAGTGCCGGGCAAAAGGAGCTTTCCCAGGGCTGGGAAGCCCTCTGTCCGTGTCCTGCCCACAATGCCGCCCCGGAGCAGGCTCACTTTCACAAAGGCATGAAGGCCCACACTGGGGTAAATAACGGTAGGGTGTACACCATTAACTGCCCACATCTTTGTGCAATGTTATTTATTTGCTTTGCAGGTGCCCTCATCCGTGGCTTGTTACATTGCTTACACCTTTACCCTCTATCTACAACAGCAGCCTCTTCCATCATTTCACACCACTGTGCCTCTTCTGTTCACCCCCCAAGGCCAACCGGGGTATCGTGTGCTTGATTTCTGACACAGTAACTTTATCATGACCTTTCCAACATTAGAGATCAGGGTCATATGATCCCCAACAGAGAAATCAAAGTACCTTATCAACAGGCCAGTGTTACAAAGTGAAAGGAGACTTTTTACTTAGAGAGGAAGCCCTCTGGCACTTTATTTTTACAGTGACGACTTGGTTAAGAATGACTTTGGAAATTGACAGCGTACATCCATTCCGTACCTGATGCCTGCATCCTCACATTTATCAGTATGAGCCAAAGTGGTGAAAAATCAACCAAACCTTTCCCACTATTCATTAAATGTGTACTACATGCAAATATTTTCCCTGGTTTAATTTCCTCATCAGTGTCTTTTAAAGAAAAGACACAGGTGAGTGGTTTTAGTAGCTACAACAAATGGCCTTGCAGCTCTAGTGCAGTCCCAACTGGTATGGGGGGGCTAGACATACGTCTGCTTTATCAGAGGCTCTTCTCTTGGTCTCCTCTCTTTCTCCCCCTGCTTTTCTCAGAGGTTCAGGTCTGGGTTAGCAGGCCAAGATTACATTAGACCTCATACACATCAATTATTGGGCCCAGCTGTGAAGCATATTAATGAGATTTCACAGTCATTAAGAGAATGTTAAATACATTACCAGGTACAGAAGAACAGTTGGGGAGTTCAAGGGGCCAGAAGAACACTCGTTTCCAGTGCGTGTGCATCACAAGCCCCTGTGTTCCTCAACACGTCTATTAGATTAGACCCCCAGAGCACCACGCTGCCCCTTCAAAAATCAGGCCATTTGTCTCTCTTTCACTGCTCTACAAGACAGTCACCTTCCCAGAGCACCCCACCATTAGCCTTGAGGAGGATTTGGATGAAAATTACACACTCTTTAAATCTTTGAATATACGTTTATCCTGCAACTTAGTCACGTACAAGGCTCAAGAGACTGGTACAAAAGCAAGTCTACTAGCAAATATTTGACAAGTGACCACAGTAGGCTACGAGCTCAGGACACAGTAATTGATGTTTCAGAGCTGTCTGCCCCATGGGTCTCAGCTTAGCTTTGAGGCATTTACATTGGGGGGGGGGGGGGGGGGGGTGTTTTTACTTTCCTTCCTCTTGAGGAGCTGCAAGGTCGGCAAAGGTGTTTTGTGTAAAAACATTGTCTTTCCAAGCTTTGTGTTTCTTTTACAGTGAGCGAGGCCGACAGGAAAGAGAGACGTTGATACACAAACACAGGGAACAGGGACGTCAGCTCTCACACTTCAGGGCCCTGCTACAGGGGACAGGGTATTCCTGCAAGTAGTCTAGGCTTCAGCCTGAGCCTCAATTTCCTGTCAGGGCAAAAAAAGCTACCCTTGAACAGCTGCCCTTGGCTACCTTTCTAAATGAAAACCCAGTTCATCACGAGAACACCCTCTATCCCCAGGATAAGGATTTGACTAGAGAGAAAGTGTGAGGTTCCCTGTCACAAGTTTCCTATTTGGTCTGTCTTTGAGGGGAAAACATGGATGTAATTCGGTACAGAGGAACACAGTTGGTTTCTAGGAGGGTGACTGGCCTTTACTGAGAAAGGGAAGAGAACAGGGGGGTGGGTTGAAGTTTTACCACAGCCTCTGAGACTGACACAAAGCCCCCAGACTCGTTTCCCTTCTAATGAAATCCAGGCCTTCTGCTGGCCAAATCGCCAGCCCCCACACTGGCCCTAGTCTACCTGCTCATGTTCGTGGGAGTCTGTGCCTTGGTCTGTTAACTCATGCTCCCTGTTCCGCTCTGAACCCTTGGCTTCACTCGGCTGCACGCATGGGCTGCCTCCCTGGAACACTCCAACAGCGCTAAAATGTTGCCTGTTCTAAGTCAAGCTCCCCATATGACTCTCACCGGTGACATCGGTGAAATCGGACAGCAGAGGCAGGTTCAGGGGCTTGTCACCCAAGATGAGACTCAGCGGCTCGCGAGGTTAATGTGAACAGACTTGCATCAGAATTACACAACCACGACTCATTCGCCTCTCTTCCACTGCAGGGCAGAGACACAAGCGCTCTCCCACCAATCCAAACGCGCACTGCCGCCCGCTAAACGCGGCTGTGACATTGGACACACGTTGACCTTCAGTGCTGCCGGACAGCATTCGCTCCTGTTGGGAGGAAAACGCGTCAAAGGCAGGGATGGCTAAGGGTGATGACAGGGAGGCCCGGAGTCTGAAGGCAGGATCCTGCCCCTCCCCCATTCTTCTGAAACAAGCCCCACTGCTGAGCCCGGGAGGGTTTTTATTCTCACGCAGGAAATGGGAATGTTTGTGTAAGCCAGAACCAGAGTGAAAGTGCCAGACTGGATATTAAAAGAATAATTTATGTTGTCTCTAAACGTGGTTGCAAATAGGGGGCCCCCTGTTTTCTTATCTTCTAAACCTGGTACGAATCAGCACGGGCCCCTTTCCTCTACCGAGGATCTCTTGTGGAGGCTGGAGACTGCGGTTAACTGCTGCAGGGAGCTTCACCAGACACCAGGCTCTACCTGTTCCCAGAGAGCGGACCGCTACACAGGACAACTGGAAGAACAAATAAGTGAAGCAAACTCCATAGAGACCATAGCTGGCCGGTGACATGTGGGCTGGGCATGAGGATCATGACATAGACCAAACTAGGGTGAGCATGCAGGAGAAAACATAGTGGGACGAGATGCAACGGACCCTGAGGGGGCTTATCGTACAGCAAAACTTGACTGAACAGTTACATTCAACAACCAATCAAAAAGGCAGCCACTTTCAGCTAGAGAAAGGGTGGAAAGAAGTTGTGAGAGTATTTTTAGAAGTCGCGAGAAGTTCCAAAGATAAGCCGTTTACTTCCCTCCAACTCATGACCAGACTACAACTCATTGCTTAACAGACTATAATGGATCGTACTACCCCTTCTAATAGTGGACCTTACCTTGACTGACACAATTCCTTGAAGTGCTCCAATTTGGCGGTTTGCGTGTCTGTCCCGGTATAGCGCGTGATTTCTCACTGATGTGATTTGCACTAATGGGAAACAAACAGGCCTTTGAACTCCTTTCCAGAAGAGCCCCAACACAGATTGTATTCTCTCCCTCCCTGGTTCCTATTAAAACATTGCTGATCTCTGCCCTGTGATGTCCACTGGGCGGCGACCGCAGGACATTGGCATGAGATGCGCGCTGAGGTATGAGAGCAGCATGAGACGCGAGGGTCATTCTGGGATGTCCTGCGAGGTCAACAGTCTCCATCAAGGCGACTAACCAGCACAATGCCCTGTACACACAATTGCCACTGTGGCTGTTCCAGCTACCTAGGCTGGAATTTTTGCAGTTTAACCACTGAAGGTCAGGAGGACCATGCTAACATGATCCAATATGGAACCAAAATAAGGTCCCAAACTAAAACATACCATTTCAAGCTGCCTTTGTAAGAAACACATCTCTCGACTCCTGGCAAACTCCCAGAGAGCCCCAGTGCTTTTGCCAGAACTGAAAAGTTTCAGAACAAGAAAATGGGGTTTTCACCCCTACCGCACAGAAAGCCCTTTCAGAGACAAACGATCACGCTTTCTGCACAGAGCAGATTTTAGACGGACGCTGACCCGAACGACGTGCACACATAAGCACGGGCTATGACAGCGCAACATGACAACAGTGAAAGAAAGCTTCAAACAGGTCCAAACAGGAGGGGAATGCCTGGCTGCTGGTTTCAGCCTGTGTGCAACCTGCAATGCAGCGCTTCTCGGCTCTGCCCTACATCAGCCAATTAAAACACTGTCACAGAGTAGAGCATTTTCTTGCCCTACTTGTCTACTCTGTGTCAGCGCAACACACATATCTATTGCACTGTGACAAACTGCCCCTATGCTCAAAGGCAGGTCTCCCCTGCTCTGTGGCTTCCACGTGACAAGGGAGCCTGCGCAGTGTGAATCGCCAGTGTAGCTTACAAGGACCGAGATTTCCTCAGTGACTGCAAAAAAAAAAAAAAAAAATTCAAGTTTGTGCATGACTGTGCTGGCATCACATTGTGCCACATAACCGTTCTTTACATAAAGACAAGATGGCTTGACCCACATATCCAGAAGGGAATGAAAGTGTAATTTTGCAATGAAAGAGATAAAAGGTCACTTTCGCAGTCTGACATCTCTGTGTTGAGCCTCCACGGACACATCCTCCACCTGCCTCCATTCACTGGAGAGGGCATTCAGACGGTCACAGCTTGGACGAGCCCGGAAAGTGCTGAGGCAGAGTGGAATGTCCTTGTCACTACGGCAAAGGAAAAGTCATAGCATGTCAAAGGACTGAATTCCTGAAAGCCTTGACAAGATGCATGCATTAACCTACATGTCAAAGTGGAGCTGAGCATTAAATCTCGTTTTATAGCTCCGAGTGGCTGGTGTCTCCCTTTCCTTACGAAAGAGAAAAGGAAGAACAAAAAAAGCAGATAAAAGAAGCCTGGATGTGCAGTGGGTTCCTCTTCCTCTTGCTCATGACAAACCAGGTGAAACAACCAAAGCCATTGTAATTCACAATATTCAAGCCTGTCTTCTTTCCACATATTCAGCTACAGTGATAGCAGTCCTTAAATATTCAGGAGAAGGGCGGGTGGGCGCCTGCATCAGAGAGCCGGCACTGCGCTTCTGCAGCATGGGGAGGGGGTTCTCATGTTAAAGAGCGACTCATTGAGAGAAGGAGCAGGGGGCAGCTGGGAACAAGAGAAGAGAGAGAGAGAGAGAGAGAGAAAAGGGAAGGGAGAGACACACAGGCAGAAGCAGAGCAGCGTGTCACAAAGGCAGGCTTTGTCATGCTAAATTCCCCGCCTCTCTTTCTCTGGGCAACAATAGTCAATTGGAGATGAGAGGCAGAGACAGGGGGAGGATTAGTGCAATTTGATCTCTTCAACTTTCAAGTTTGATTCCGACACCGGGGATAAGAGGGAGGCGTGCGAGTGTGCGTGCGCCTCTGTGTGTGCTAAAGACAAGGTTACATTCCAGCAGATTCCCTTTTCTCCCCCAACGGAGCAGACAAGAGTGCCTATTGAGGAAACTGCAGCCAGCCAGGAATTAATCCTTTACTGCTAATCACGCAAAACCATAGAGCACAGCAAACTCAGCACCCAATCAAAGTTGTCCTTTCTGGTTTGTCATGACTATACACAGAGGTCGCATCCGGGCTCAGGCGTTTTCTTGCTGGGAACTGCTTTTAAGGGCTGCCGGCACCCGCTGAAAGGCAGTTGCGCGGATGTGCTCTGCCCTGGGTATTAGTCACCGTGCAGCAGACACACGAGCCAGCCGGCATGGGAAGGCTCATATCTAATGGCTGATCTGAATGGCGGGTTCCGGCTCAGCTCTTTTGTCTGGTTGCTCTGGGCTGCCCTTTTAAGTGAGCAACGGGGACATTCTCACACACGAAACAGGTGTTAAGGAGGGGGAAGCCGGAGGAGAGACAAACCCAACTGGGCCTTCGGGCAGAGACTCGGCCAGAAGCGCGGGCAGCGTGGGGTTAATACGACCCCTTGCTCCCCCCGAGAGACAGCTGACATATTTGGAATAGCCAGACTGTGGAGTATGCAAGGATACGGGCTGCAAGGGGGAGCCAGACCCCACTTTCACTGGCAGACACACGTGGCATTGTGCAAACACAAACCCTGCTGTACTTGCACTGCATTTCAGAACGATGCCAACTTTTTTTTTTTTTAATTTGCAGTTATTGTTTGGAAATATGGATTCCTGCAAATCGAGGATGCCTTCTTATTTTAGCCTTCTGCCAAACGTTGTCAACTCAGCGGGTTGTGGAAACCAGGGGAGGTCCTCAATAATTCACAGGGACTTGAGTAGCACTATCTGTCTTTTCACCACAAGTCTTGGTTTTAAATCCATTTGGGGGGGAAGTCACAACTATAAAAAGCAGACTGCACAAACAGCTCCTGGGTTTGCACACCCTCGACGTCGAGCTCAGGGGGGTTCTTAAATTCCAAAAGGAAACAATAACCAGGGTGGTGAAACACTTCCTGTACCCACTCTGATTTAAATGAGAAAGTCATACATGCATAACTGTGAGTGTTTGCTCTGTACTGAGGATATCCCTGGAATAGAGCCCGAGGTTGGTTCTGCAGACAGAGTGGTTGGTGTTCTATGGCCTGGCTCCCCCTCACGGCTCGCCCTTGCCCCCGGTGTCTGACCTGCCAGTTGCTCCGTGGTGGAAGCTCTCCCCCCCGGCAGATCATTTGACCCAGATCTGCTGGAGCGCTGCACTGAGCGCCCCCATCCCCCAGAAATGCGCTCCAACCCCACCTTCAGCGTGGGACGCGTGCACCGGCTTGGGCCCCCGTCCCTGGGCCCGTCTCTGCCCGGCACGGCCTGACTGGCGAGCCCGGGGGAGGGAACGGACAGGCGCACCGGGCCTTCCGCCGCACCGCCATGCGATCGAAAACTGCTGGCACTTCGACTAACGGTGCATGTTTTAATTATGAGGTGCGGATTGGGGAGTGTGACAGTGGAAGGCAGATGTATTCAATTTAGCCCCATCTGAAAGTGCAGGCCAGCGCCGGCACCTGCTTAGGGCCCATCATTTTCAGTTTTTTTGTAATGATGATGGATGGCACGCGTTTGCATTTGCCGTCTGCGGGGTTTTATCAGGGGGCTCCTTAGCAGCACAATGAGGGGAGGTCAGTGCATCTGCCACACTCATTTGTCTTTGGCTTGGCTTCTTATGCTGGGTTCTAATGTGGAAAAAATGGACCCCCCCCCCTCCTCCCCCAATTTCCAGCCAAAACATTCCATCTTCATTGAAAGGTTCAAAGGGAAATGGGGGTGGGAAACACTGCCAGAGGATTACCAATGGATGTTCCCAGAATTCCCTGTTAAGAGAGGACATCTTCAATGCCTGGCCGTGTTGTGTGTATCATCTTTAATATGGCATGCTCTAAATCTGGAGTAGACAACCGCGCCTCCCTCTGCAGACACTCATTTCCTGCACGGATCCCTCTGCTTACCATGCAGCCCTGAGGGAATCACGTGACCCTTCCCCCGATCCCCACCCTCCCCTCCACCCCACACACGCACACGGTCACACATACGCACACACACACACTTGAGAGATCTCTCTCTGGACTTCCATGAAGTCCATTCCGTCTGGGACTTCCTCTGAAATCAATCTGGATCAAACATCCACAGGGTTTCAGAACTCTCTATAGGGAACCCCTTGCCTGTAGACACCTGACCTGGCTGTGGGCAGGAGGAGGCTTCAGGTAACAGGCTTGGATGTCCTAGACCTCTAGAGCCCTCTTAACCTGTTGGCCAACCTGCCCTGACCCAGCCCTTCAGCACTTGACCCCTGCTTGGGTGGTACGCTGGGTGGGGCAAGGTAAAACCTGCCCCTCTGTGTTAACTTGCTCCATTAAGCTAAGTGGCGCATCTATAATTCAGTCCAGTGTCCTGCATTATTCAGAGGAGCCAGACCCATCGTGGGGACACTACAGGGAGAGCCAGCAGTCCAGAGACCCCCTTCTCCCTGTCACCGTGACATGGGGCAAACAGAAACAAAATGCAGGGGCAGATGACTCGGGGAGCACGGAAAGCACAGAGACGGCTCCGTCGCAGCATGAATTAATAAACACGAGCGGCCCGGCTCTGTACAGGAGACGGGAGATCGAGTTGGAGGGAGGCGAAGAAGAGGAAGTGGGAAAGGAGGGGGGGGGAGGGAGAAGTTGGAGAGAAATAGGGCAGAGCATTAAAGAAAAGAAGCGCCGTACCCTCAAGTGTAGGCGGCGGTCTTTAGGGAAAACAGATCCTAATACCGTTATTAAGCCTCTCTGCCTCAGAAGCACGCTCTGCCTCCGCCATGCTTAATGAAGAAGCCGTGCCTCTCAAGACCCTGACAATGAGATCAAACAGCGTCAACTAGGCCAGGTCAAGGAAACAGCCTATTAGTCTTGTTTCAGGAGAGGGGGGATCAAGCTGAACGGGTCCCAGCGGGCATTAAGGGAGATACCAGCACCGCTGCGATACGTCAGCTGACCAATGTTCCCATGCACCTTCTCATTGTGAATTCAGCCTCCCTTGAGGCGCACGCTCCCGCGTCATGTTCCACTGATTGGCCCACGAACGCAGCCTTCAGTCTCTCACAGCGTCCCCTCAACGAGTCACTGATGACGTCAGCTGCACCAGCTAGGACCGCATGACCTGTTGCCTTTCAGCTCACAGGCGCATGTCTGTGACGACCGGCGTGCACTGCGAACTCAGCTTGCTGCTCGAGGTGAAGCGCCATGCTGGGACTGACAGCTGATTCATAATTGACGTGGGAGAAGGAGCGCTTGGTGCAGACCAGCGTTCTGGCAGCCGCGCGGAAGATGCGCTACATGAGCGGCCAGATGCAGACTTTTCGGGCTGCCACTTGAATGGCTTCTTTAACCGCGGTGCGCATCAACTCCACCATCGGAGCACAGGGGATCATGTGCAGGTTCCCTCTAAACCGCTCGCACCCTCAGAGCCGGAGAGGGAGGTGCAACGTGTTCAATCAAGATCATTAGTTAGTTGGATCAGGTGTTTAAGTACTTTGTTGGAATAAAAACCTGCAGACGCTGCCACCCTCCAGGGAGAGGATTCAGTGGCTTAGCAGAACAGGGAGGAGATTAAGAACCATAGGACTCAAGGGCAGAGGTGGAAAACAAACAGTGATGATGATCGTTAGGCTACTCGGGCGGGGCCTCGCCTCCATATGCTGGGAGGAGCGACTGTGGGAGAAACGGATGAGGACAAACACATGAACATGCTAAATAGGACGAGGATATAGGTCATTGCGTACCAGACTCTTAATTTGCCAACCAGCCCGTTCGCTGTGCTGGAACTGGGCCAAGTCTTCCTCAGTCAAGCAGAGCGCTCACGGTATGACTCATCCAACTAAGCCCCAGCTCTCTCCTGTGATTTGTTAAAAAGAAGAATAAAAAGGCAAAAGGCGCAGGCCAAGAATAGTATTAAAAACTTTAATCTCTCTGGGGAGAGGAGCGCTCCGAAATGTCACCTCTGTCAGGGCTCCGTCTCCGACAGAGTTGCCGCTGGGATGGTGACAGCGCCGCCTGCGAGCGCCGCGCAACGTTACGCTGACTCCAGCGGGTGCTGTCGCATGAGTCATGCCCAGGACACGGCACGGCCGCAGGCGCGAGACTCACAGAGGCGCACCGCGGGTTGACCGAGTTCAAACAGGTTTCACCTTTTAATGTGACTGTCATTATGCAAATTGCACCTTTGGGTAGAGAACCCTAGAGGGCTGTGGAGGGATGGGGAGGGCTGGGGCAAGGACACGCCCCCCACCCATTCCAATGCCACCTACACATTCCTTATATGCTGGCACCCATCCACTATTGCTGTGGAATAATTAAAACAAGCACAGTGCTATTTTGGTTCTAGTAGGTTACAACCATGGTTCATTATTTTCCATTTGTCTGCGAATACCAGAGTAGATGCTGTTGATATGACCTCCTGTGCAACAAGGGACACATTGAAGGCATGAGTGAAGGTGTGGCTGAGGCAATATTTGTAATACCTTTGAAGCCATGGTTAAAACACAGCACGGCTAAGTACGCCTAAATATTCTCTTATTGGATCATTGCTCATGGTGTAAAATTCTCTCTGCATTTATATGAAATATTCAGATATGTGCATGTGATCTCAAAAACCTAACACCTTTAGGCCTGGTTTGCACTTAGACAAGGGAAACCCCTTGACAAAGACTATCTTGGCCAGCCAGTCGGCATACAGCCCAAATCCAAAACGCAGCAATGAAAGGGTATTTATTGAGTCTGAAATACCGTGACCGCTCAACCACACTGGACTGTAAAACGCATCCTCCTCTGACTCTCTTCAGGCTGCCATAAAATTTAATTCACTTTCATCAGGTTACATCAAAAAATATTCCTTTATACTGTAGCAACTACCCCCTACAGGCCGGGGAATCTCAAAATGCATATCTCACTGATTAAAAACAACTGTCACAGGACATCAAAGAGCTTTTACAACTCAGTAACAGACACTCTCATTCTTCAGGGTAGACCCATTCCTCCCTAATATCCAACCCTTTTCTTTTAAAATGGCAGCACACCAGTATGCTATTTTTTTCCTTGAAAATGACATAGAACTGCACAAACACTTGAAACGAACAACACCCTTCTGTTTAAAAAAAGGGAGTTGTTTGGTTGGACAGTCTTCTCAGCACTGTAAAGGCCATCAGCCACTTTCCCTGGGGCTCATTTAGTGATTACTAAATTGTTCTGGAGAAACTTCAAAAATAGCGTCAAGCCTCAGCAGAAACCCTAAATAAGAACAGGATGAGCCCATGAGCATTTCCTAGAGAGACAGCCTTGGTGCACTTCACAGCATGTCTGTGGCAGTGACAGTCCTTAGCCTGGTGGCTGGAGGGGTGGGTCTGGCGAGAGGACTTTGACTCGAGGGGCCCTGCAGGAGGAAATCCTCCAGCTCTCCTGTTGCTGCAGCCGCTCAGACACGGCGACATCTTAACTGCTCCTCTCCCCATGGAGCACTTCTAACAATGGCCTCAATGGGCTTTCAGGACACTCCACTCTCTCCTTAAGGTCTTAATCTCCCTTTTGCACCACTTGTGAAAGACAACTCTGGGCCTTTTCACTGCCGCCCGGAGGTGGTGGTGGTGGGGGCCTTCTCAGCACTGGGGCCTGATCCTCATCAGCCTTCAGAACAGAGTGCAGCTGAGGGGTTTGTGTGATTGGGGGGGGGTTAGGCATGGGCGCAACAGCTCCCTGCAGATCCCCTGCACAAACCCTGGCTGTGCTTTCGTCCTACTGTCTGACTCACACATACAAACTCATTTTAGTCTCTTTGCAGCTGGGACACATAACTTCATTACAACACTATTGCAATTTATTAAATACTGTTCAGCAACATCTGTGGGTGGTGATAAATCACTAATAGTGATGTCATAGTAAGTGAAATAGATAAATGCCTTTTTTCCACCTTATGTGAAACACTTCCCTGTAGCAGCTATGAGCTACATAATTGCGAGCATCACAGTACAATAGTGACTGAGGTTGTTCACGCCTGAATTGCCCATAAGGATGGGAGTGGTTCTAGTTCTACAGAACCCTTTGAATGGGGAAAATAATCTAATTCTTACAGGTGCTTCTTATCTAGATAGAGACATCAAGCTGAGTAATTACATTTGGCTACGGGTAGTGAAAAAAACCTAGACAACGAACAGGAACCGAATTAAAAGCCAGAACCACGCAGGCCCTTGAGGCCTACGTTTGCTGAAGTCCCGTTCAGCTGGTCCAAACAACAGGGGAAAAAAGTCAGCTCCACCTCCCCTCACCTCAGTCAGCACCTCTGACCTCCCCTCGTCCGGCGCTGCGCCGCCAGGGGGCATTTCTCACTTCAGAAGTCAAACATCCCCACGACGCGCGAAGCCGGGGAGCAGCCGCTGCGTAACTCAACACCCCTGCCCTCGCACGCCGTCATGCTCCTCGTAAGTGCAGAGAGACACTCTCCCCCCCTTTGTGGGCAACAATGGGCTTCTTTATTCACGCCTGCACATCTCCGAATGCAGGCTAATGGACCCTGGGAGCGAGGTGCGACTGTAATGCCTGACAGCGGCGCGGGCCAGGGGAACAGACCGCCGCGGGAGACAGAGGCGGGCAGGCCGAGATCTGCTCCCGAAGACGGCGGCCAGACGTGGGGGGAGGGCGCCAATGCAGCGAGGAGCGAGACAGCTGGGATAGTATTACCCCACATACCGTATTCTTCAATTTCGTGGTGAAGGGGATATGAGAAATGAGATAAATCTGAGACGGGACGGGCTCGACACACTATGAGACTACAGCCTGGGGGAGGGTTACGCACCCCCCCCCCCCCCCCCCCCCCCCTCCAATTGCTGCTGGAAACAAACAGGGGCTTGTCGATCCTCTCCAACCATGAGATCGTTCTGAGGTACATTTAAATGTTCTCTTTTCCATTAGGGTGATGTAATGTGTTACATGATGCCATGTTCCCACATTGCAACACTTTACAACCTGATATAAAGGTACAGTTGGAGTATTAAGGGGTCTGTTTTTTATGCTTTCTTGTGAGATCATCCATTTTTCATGCGGTAAATTTTAGGACAATATTACTGAGTAAAAGTGAAGATCTCTCTGAAACGCTGCACAGATTCTCTGCCTCACTGCATCATGGATTTTATTCAGGCACAAGTTGGCCGGCTGTGTTATTAGAAGCAGGCCCTCGGACAGTGGCCAAGATGGGTATATTTGCATCCCTCAGCCAAACACAGCTGGAGAATACAGCCACTTCTGCCAGTAGCTGTGCGCTGCCAAACCGAGTAAGACCACATTTCCAATTAAAATGAATTTTTTATTGGTTATTGGGCAGGGAGTGAAAAAAAAGTTGAAGGAAAATTAAGATGATGAAAAAATAAACATGGAACAGTATGTGCGGACTCGATCCTTTCTGCTCTCCCCAGACCAAATACTAATGATCTCGCAAACCTACTCCTGAGACAAAAGCATACTGCGAAACCCGCAACGGTCCCTGGGACCGCTCGAGCCAAACCGAGGACCGATTTAATTACACCGATTGAAGGCACCACATCAGCCCTTCGTAAAGGATGGGGGGGAGGGAGCATAAAAAGCACTGAATGACAAAGGTACTATACCCTGAGGCTTCAATAATGAGAAAACAGTACAGTCACGGCTGAGGGGTCCCCTGCTCTTACGCTGACAGAGACTGACCTAGATTCAGCTCCAGCTGCTGGACAATGCATGAGCTGGTTCTTTCAGAAGATTCAGGAGGGGAGGGCGAGCAGAAAAGTTTTTCCATCAGCTCCTATTAAAGCGACATCAGCCTTTCGTCTCTATCATACCTGCGTGTTTTGGGGCTGTGTGGATCCCTGCTCGTCTTTGAGACAATGCGTGCATTAAGTGTGAATACGGCCTTCGCCAGGGCACATTCTGGGCCACGTAACCATGCAAAGGTGTGACGTCCTGATAAGGTTGGCATCATTATGAAGCACGCTCGATACGCGACAGGGCTTGCAGCAAGGGGACCCTTGCAGCACCCCACCTTCTCGACCCCCCACTCAAACCCAAGCACTCGACCCAAGCTCTGCTCGAGGATGGAGCTGTGACTGGAATCAGGCACGAAAGCAAAGCGGAGGACAAACACAGCACGCGTTTGATGGTCTTAAAAGGGAATGGGGTGGCTTAGGTGGGGCAAGGGTTAACGCACATACTGAGAACACAGAGGAGTCATCGAGGCTGGATTTGTTTACAATATTTTTAGTGCGCTTTAACCTCTGCCCTAATTCGCATGCTCTTCATTGGGCACCTGCTCTGTGCTTAAAAAAGGAGTGTGAAGCGATGGTGGAAAATCTCTTTACAAACACACAATCCCTGGTAATGAAACCTGTCGCGTCTGCAACATCCACCACCCCCACCCGCCACAATTTCTGCTTTAGAAAGTCGACATCTCAACCTTCTCTCCCAAGAGAATACTCTGCTACAACAGCACTCTGTTTAATCGGCACGCTGGGACCGCTTTACACAAAATTATGCTTAATGGCAATTTTCATATTTGACACATCAGACACGAGTGCACCTTCAAAGGAAGGACTTCACAATAAGTGAACAGAGGAAAGTGTGACTAATCACTGCTTGTAATCTACGTTTCGCTCTCCTCCCCTCTGGTGGAAGTGTGATTTCCTGGGAGGCAGAGGAGGTGAGGACAGGAGCTGATCTCTGTGTATTGTTTGGGCCAGGGCTGATCTCTCTGTGGTGCATGGGAATGGGGGCAAGTGGAGCCCCCTCCTCTGAGGCAGAGCTGCAGATCGCATTGCTTCCTGAAGATAGTGATCTGGGCTCACCCACTAACTGCAGGGGCTCCTGCTGCAAATTCCTGGGCAGCCTGCCCTGGACGTACAAAACATGCTTTCACACAAGCGCGCACATACAAACGCACACACAGCGCAGCGCAAGCAGCCAGACAGAGGCTGAGCAGAGAGCGGTCCGCTGCCATTTGTTGTGGGTGTGTGTCTGCGTGCCGGTGTGCACGAGCACCACGTCGCTGACTCGTCAGCCTGCCAGTCCCACACTTTCCTTCCCCTCCTTCTACAGGCCCTGCTTCAGCCCAGGACTGCCAGGACCTTCACTCATATTAATCTGCACAGGCTCGGCACTGCCAAAGTCAGGTGATGAGCAGTAATCTACGCCCGTGGTTACATGCATGCATGAACAACATCCTCCCTCAGCCCAACAAAGGCAGTGTAAACCAGCATCACGCCAACCAGAATCCCTTTGCTTTGAAACTAAAATAATAAGTGCATTACATGTGCTTGTAGGAGAACATTTTACGGTGCCAAACAACGTCACCGGCTCCCCTTGGCTGCAGGCCCACTCTTATTACCCTTTATTTCTTGATCTGGCTGACACCTTAATCAGCAGCATTTTACAGGGCTTAGATATGTAATAAAGTAATTGGCAGAGAAGAGCTGAGGAGCAGTGAACACTGACTGAGCATTGCAGGTCTGGTCTCTCTGGTCTGTCCTGGGCTCATCCTGACTTTCCCCATGGGAGGGAGAGGGCCTCTGCTCCCCTCCCACTCAGTGATGTCTGCAGAACGTTACCGCCACGCTGGGCGCCTCCTCCATAAACAACCCCCCCCCCCCACCCTCTGCTGGCCTCTGTGGTTTATTGCCGTTTTTATTACCTTTCTCCTTTTCTTTTTAAGCCCTTTTTTCTTTGCCATTTTATGACACACACCCCATGTGCCATTAACCACCCCCCCCCTTCCCCCTTTTGAGTGTCGCTCTCCTCCCAGACTTTTACGCTGCTCCTCTGTGAATGCCTGGCCATTAACACCCTGCCTCTTTCTGATGTGGCCACGCATCTCGTGGCCTTGTCTTGCCTGTGTGAACACCAGGCAGAGCTGAGGGACACTGAAGGGATGCCAGAGAGCACCACAGGTGACATCAGACGTGTCTTACTGATGTGATGTTGGTTCTGCAGTGCCACCCCCTTGGGGCTAAGTGTGTGACGGGTCTTCACAAACAAACAAGGTCTGCTTCTTAAATACAGGACAGTACCTGTGCATTTTGGGCACCTGGCGGATGACGGCTCAGTGACAGGCACTCTCTGTTGAGTGTGGGAGCGACGCTTAGACGGGGAAGAGGCGGCGATGCGCCCCGTCGCTTTTGGAGTTTTGATCACGGATTCAGAGGTTGGGAGATGCAGGCTGGCTTGCATCTTTATTTAACACACGAGGGGCGTACGCTCACGCAAAAACTATCGAGCGGAGGCATGTGAGCACGTGTGTGAATGTGTGTGAGTCACGAGGGGGTAGTACAGAGCTCTAGAGGCTGTTCTAACTTGCTCACCTGGGTAGGCAAAGCCTCCAAGGAGGAGCATTCCAAAACCTTTGGGACCTCATGCACTTCAAAAACGGAAATATGGAATGGAAATAAACACACCTACTTGCTCTGTGCCTTTAGGTTGGTCAGTCGCCATGGCCAATCACATGACTTACAATTCTACTATGTCAGCAGAAATTTCTTGGAACATCTGGAGGAGAACATTCTTGAAGTAGGGCAGTGTGCATAGGTTCTATTGCACTTTAATTTTGGTTGTGACATAACTGAAAGGCATAAAAAGGACTGAAATAACTTTCACAGGCAAAGTTCTATCCCCAACTGAAGTGTTCATGAATTAATTTTGGATTTGGCAGATTTAGCAGTGAGAACCTGTCCAGTATAGACTAGAGCAGAAAATGGTACTCGTCTGGGCAAGATATCTGCTCTTGTTGCTTTTGATTAGAACTTAATATTTCACCTTGATCATGCTGGGAAAATGCACCCCCAGCTCCTGTGACAAGTACAAGTGGCTCCAAGGCCATAAGTGCTCACAACAGACAGCCATGAAATGAGGCATGGAAATGAAAGGAACACACTGCCATGATTTGGCCATTGTGCGGATCGCATTTAATTTCGGACCGAAAACGTGTTCTCTTGGGTCGCTTTAATTTCAGGTCTGACACACCTTTAAGTCTGCATGGACACTGTGCCCTTCAGATCCCCTGGACAGAACAGACAGAACTCCAACAGCTGGTACTGATGAGACCCCAGGCAGGCAGAAGAACAAGCAAGGGAAAGATAAAGTAAATATGAGGAGAACAAAACCATTCATTCAACTTAGATCCCACAAAACCTACAAAACCAGACCAGGAAGGAGACTAACTGTGCAGGGAGGGCACGCCAGCACAATGGAAGCAGGGAGTCGTTAAGGTCCTGTGTTCAGTTTGCCTTGATAAACACATGCATAATCCCCAAATGATTCAGACAGGAACCAGGATGCGGGCCTAAGAGATTCTGAGAACATGAGACTCCCAATAATGCTCTTCTCAGTGAATCAAAAAAACACTGAGAAAAAACCCATCTCCGGAGATGAGCAAAGAAGTGATTACACTCCATTTCTGACAGTTGCTGCTTGGCTGGCTCCAATACCAGGATTGATTTAAATGAAGAAACTATGAATATTTTAGAGCGGGAGCCCCCTCACCTCCGCAGTTTCAATTCCCACCTTCAGTGCGTGCGTGAGTATGTAATTATTGATACTGAGATTAAACCCTTATTGTCAGGCTGTCTGCGATTCCCCCGTCCTCTTTAGTGAACAATGAATCAATGACACCGGTCGAGTCCTTTCTCCCAGCTCTGCTTTGTTCATCAAAGAGGGCTTTGCAAAGTAAATTGACTCTTGTTTAGGGATTTATGAGTCAAACCAAATTCTGGTACTGTATTCCGTCCAATGCCCTCCGCTAATTCTCAAACAAACAAGCTGTGACCCACAGGGCAGTGCTCGGGTGGGATAAATAAAGAAAACAAACAGCCCTGGCCTGTTGGTTGACGGGATTTAAAATGGCCGCTCCCCCCTCCCCCTGCTGGACCCGTCAATCACACGACCTGGCTTGCCTTCACGGTTGTGACCTTAAAGGATTTTGCAACGTTCAACAAAGGAACATTCGAAGCCAAAAAACAAGCTTAAGAAAAAAAAAAGAGACAGCAAAAACAGCGATGTTTATCAAGACTCCTGGTGACGATCCACCATGGTGCTTTTGTTTGTTTTTGGAAACGCAGAAGGGAACACGGCGGGGTGAACTCACGTAACCTCTGGCTTGGGATCAGCCTGTTCTGCGGAGTCTAAATAAAGTTCTCTCGTGTTTTTTTTTTATTACACGGCACATGAGGCTTGACGCGGCGGGCTGCCGTTTCAAGAGAGCCGCAGAGGGGTTGCGAAATGCTCCCTCCGGTCTTTCCCAGGTACGGGCGGTGAACTCTCCTCACCCTGGCCATTATAAACATACCTTGATGACAAAGCGGTTATTCATGTTCCCCTGAAGGTGAAAGCCGGGCGAGTTCTGCGGACGCTGAGGCGCTCACAGATTCCAGCCGCCGAGGCGCACTAAATCACCACCCTGGCCAGGCCGGTCCGCCACGCCACCTCAAAATGTGCGTCCACCTCAAAACACCTTCCCCACGCTTTCTGTTATCTGCCTGCTATGCGCGGTTCTCAGCACCTTCAACGGGTGGAGTGAGACCCAGACTCAGATTCTTCCTGGACCACAAGAGGCGAGGGGAAAAAATAAATAAATAAAAATCAGACGGGAGTGAGGCACAGATGAAGAATTGTTTGCAGTGGTTCAGCGAGTTCAGCAAAGCTCCCACTTAGGAATCGAGGCACTTTCAACACAGCTGTTTATGATGCATCTAACAGGGTGGAAGAGACTGTTCCAGCGATTCTGAAGTGTTTTTGTTGTTTTAGTTACAGTACACTGAGGCGTAAGTATCGCTATTTACATGACTAATGATTTCAAGTCAACTTCTCGCTTTGGCCAGGGAGAAGGACGAGACCACAAGAGCACTGGATTCCAGTCCAACATTCCAAGCGTCCCACACTTCCCACCAGACTCGATCTTTGTCCTCTGCCGGCTGTCTGCGCCGAAACGCCCTTTGCACCCCTGTGTGGTGCGCCACCGCGTTGGACCCCTCGCCAGGCTAGTGTTACATTAGCTAAAAGTGCGCTGCTGCCTTCCACTGCATTTCTGCGCTTTTGGAGTTCCTGTGCGGGCTGCCGGGCACCTTCTAAATTTAAGAGTGCAAGCAATATCCGTTGTTGATTCACAGAGCTGGCGCTGCCCGCGTTCAGCGTTTGCCCAATCCAAACAGTGCAGCCACAGTTTCCATGTAGTGTAAAACAGCGCATGCCGTTACCAATGGTCTCGCCGCGCTGTCTGAGGTTCAGACTTCCACTCAGAAAACCACACAAGTTTACACTTAACTGGAGCTTTCTTTGCCCTTTCTCCCCCTCCCACCTCCACCAACCCCCCCCCCCCCCCCCCCCGCCTCACTACAATCACTTCCACAAGAATTGCTCATTGCATGGGAAACAATAAAATACCATCTGTTTTTCAGAAAGGACTTCCGCACTTAAATACCACATGAGTCAGATTAGGCTCCCAGTAACAAACCCTCCAATATTGGACGATTAGAGGCACTAGGCCACTTGGCAGTGCTTCTGGGAGACAGACATGGTCTAAGTGGTAGAGTCTGAGCAAGTCCTACAAGTTGGTGCGAAAAAAAAAAAAATAGAAAAGAAAAGAAAAGAAAAACACAAAGCAGGCTACGACTCCAGGCCGCTGCACACTGGATGCGGCGATGCGTCACACTGCAATGTGTGTGACAGTCATGTGAAAAAAGGCCATGCGCATTCCTTCACGCATCAATCCCCAATTGCCCTAGGAAACGAGTGCAACACTTTTTGGGGGGGTGGATCAATAACAAGCGTATTCCGTCTGAAGGCACGTCTGTTTGGATTCTATGCTGACCATGGGACGCGCTTGGGTCGCTGTCGTTGTAAAGGTCACGCTGAAAACGACAAGGGTCTTACTGCGCAAATCCAACCTCCACAAAACATCTGATAAGATATAAGTGCATGCAAACGTCTCAGTAACTTTGCACATGAAGGCTGTGCATCCACTGAGGCCCTTTTTTCTGTTTCTGTCTTCAACGGCTCAAGGTGGGCGACAGATCGAAGGTGCGTTTTCGGTCCACGTGGCGTTCTAGACTGAACACGTCGGATGTTCAGTCGACCTGACAAAGCACTTTCCCAATGCTGTTTGACAAATGCCGCGCCAAACCCCATGTGCAGTGGCATTTTGTTCTAAAAAGTCACAGAAGCACTTAAGCCGAACGGCAGGAATGGACAACTCTCGCCACCCGGGGGACGCGTCCACCTGAGCATCCCGATGAAAGACAGTCCTGCGGGACTGAGAGCGTTTCCACGTCCCAGCGCTTGGGACACGCTTCGTCTGCTCCCTGCAGACGCTGCACAGAGCTGTAGGCAAAGTCCCAGGAGCACAGGCTGCCAAGGAACACCTGGAATGCTGTCATTTATGGCTTCAAAAGGCAAAAAATGGAGAAAATGATTCCCTAGCTCGACATGCGAGGCTGCTTTTAAGTGGATACTGGAGTAATCCAGTTGATAACAATGAACTCGAAGCACACCTGATTGCCTCACTGCAGCATCCCGGCTCAGCGTCTGCTCTCCCCGCCCCTTGAACTTACAGTCCTGCTGGGGTGTCAATGACTCACAGTGGAGAGGCTGATGTTATTCTCCATACACAATCATTTTCATTTTCAATGCCCAAAGGCAGGTACAACCAGCAAACAGCCATGACTTTCTATGACATGCATAGCTATCGATCACTTGTGGATTCTGTCTGTGACTAAGTGAAATCGAGGGCAGGCCTCTCCACACTTTACTACGGCATTACCTAATTTAACCTCATTTTCAAGGCCCAGGGACGCTCAGAATTAAAGAAATATGCATGCTCATGAACAGTGTGTGAACTCCCTGCAAGCAATAAGGTTTTGAAAACAGGATTTTGCTTTTACAAATTTCTCAAATTCTTTGATGTGATGTTTTCCTCAGGAAGTTTCTTTGACATTGTGCCAGCTTACAGAATAGGTCTTAATTTGTATGTTCATTTTTTTCAGTCAGAGGGAGCACTGGTGAAGAGAATGCTTACATTTAGTGGGAGAGATCCTTGTCAGTTCCACTCCATCTACTTATGAGAAAAGCAAACAGGCTCCAGCACAAACAGGTGTGCTATCTGACTGGAGTGCGCTGCAGATTGCTCAGTGGAAGAATGAAGCCAATGGCACTTCAATTATACTTTATAGCCACACTGAATGGCCATGCATTGCTCTTTGTGTATTCTGACTGCCACAGGTTATTTAGTCAGGAAATGGATGATGGGCCATTCTGCAAATGCAATGAGGAGAGCATTTTACTCTCAAATCCTCAGACCGGGGCAAACTTTGTTTGTGATTCCTGCTTTGATGAATAGAACTTGGCAAGCGGTGCTAGCCTGCTGTTTGCCATTTATTGTTCTGAGACACAATGGGGGAGTAAGAAGGGCATCTTTAAAAAAAGAAAGAAAGAAAGACAGAAGAAAAAAAAAACAGGACCCGTTCTCAGATTCAAATAAAACTTTTGAACCCGGTAAATTAAAGAGGACAGAGACAAGATGCTCTCTGGCTTATCTACCTCTTGAATAAATCCTGCTTCCTGTCGTCATGTTCCTGTAATGAAGTTGTACAGTATATGTAACAAACGCTGCAAGTGAGAGGCAGTCACACTCAATGTCCAAGAGCCGATTTAAACAAAATGACAAAAGCCCAGATTCCAACCGCAATGTCAGCATGGGTTACTTTCTAAAGGCAACGCATAACCAACAGGACTGTGACAAAAATGTATTTCATTTCATCATCAAATCTTTGCCATCAAATCTTGCTTCCCTTTTGTTCTTCTTAATTTAGCCTCAGCTTGCTGGCTTTTGCTACAGATGCATTCAGCTCAATGCTGTGTTTACTGTTCTGTTCGCCCTCTGGCTGGGACATAAATGGTGCAGCCATTTGTTTTGAGATGACGGATCTCTCATAAGAAAGCCGTTTTGAGCTGGAGAACAAATCATTTGTCAAACAAGCTTACACAGGCTTGAAAATGTTGGCATGTCCAAACATTCTCAAGAGATTCTGCTTCCATGCACGCCACAAACTCATGAAACTGAAGGCTAGGTCATGTCCAATGAAGTCGCTTGTCAGTTGACTACCTCCCTCACCGATTTTTACCCAGTTATCTTCTTGGTTAGTGAAAAACAGCTATTATGAATGGAATTAGCACCAGTTCAATCCCACAGGCCAGGAGGAGAAAACTTCAAATTATTTTCCATGCTGAATAAGAGACTTGAGTTGTTAGTACCATATTTTAAATGAACAGAGTTGCCAAATTTGATAATTTCTCATTTCACAAAAAAAAAGGGGGGGGGGGGGACTTCATCATGTGTCTTTAAATAACATGCTTTGAAATTTTATTTCTGAGCATTAGGCTACATTTCAGGATTATGTCCAAGTGTGTACTGCTACTGTGGAAATAACATCACTTGTATTATTTTGATGTTCAGTAAGAAGAAATGTCTGTCGGCGTCTGAAATTTCTTTCCACCTTTGCACACAGCGTTGCAAAAAAATCTTATCATATACCGTAACGGTGCATAATCCGTGCACAAACAACATAATAAGGAGAGATAACGCAATATCAGTCAACTGATTTCCTATAGGAGGACCCAAAAAATTCGTCAGATTTAAACAAGTTGACCTTCACGAGGCAGAAATAAACAGGCACTTGCACACAATGCATAAGTTTAAATATTGCATTTTGTACAATGTTCCAGTGTATTCAAAGGTAACGATGGATATGGTTGTTACCAAGGTAGAGTGTAGAACCCTGCATGGATCATCTTTCAGCTTGTATCCAGGGGTGATGTTTCTCGCTGTAATCCTATATTCGGAACTTATTAAAATTACTCGCTTTTTCTCACTGATTTTATTTTTATATCGGACAGCTACTGACTGTTCTGCAGGACCTCAATACCTGAGCTCGCACCATTAGCTGTACCACGGTAAATTCAATTTTCTGTATCAGATTTCATTTCAAGCAATTGAATGGTGTTTAAAAGCTTATTCTAAAACCTTTTAAAGCCTAGTCTCCATACTGTTATTTCTCTACTTTTACACTGTCCATCTTGAAGCACCTAAACAGAAATATTAACATCTCAGCTGTGAAGCGAAACGAAATCGTTGTAAGTGACGAAGGAAGACGATCAAGGAAAATAATTTCTTCACCTTAAGTGGCACATGAAGCGTCAAGATATCTTTCTTCCGCCGGGATACCAGTAACAGGAATTACTTCACACGATAGCTGCTATGAACAAAAGCATGTTGAGCTGTCATAAGTTCTCAGTTGGAGGTACCGAAATTACCTCATGGACACCAAGCCCAAAAAGAATAATAAACGTAAACAAAAAAAGAAAAGAAAAAGCTTCTAAAGTTTTACATGCCCTATACCGTTGAACTCAGCCCGATCGCCCGCTTACGGTTTTATTGCAAGTTTTGAATAAAAATGTCCGCGGTGCTGCCATTTCACCAACAGGCTAGCGTGCATGGTTTAATTTACATATGTATTTTAGGTTGAACATGTGGTGTTTTCACCGCAGGTTGAAAATACGCGGTGGACCGAAACCTAAATTTGCCAACTACAACCGTCTCTGGATGCCGTGACGTTTATGACACTGATAACACCGGCCTGCGAATACCACATTGTTCTTTATACTAATCTTACCTGGGATAGAAAACAATCGCATACATAATAAACTTCACTTTAGGAAAAATAAGCACCAACACCTATATCCATAGCCTATATTTTACAACAAAGACACTAAGTATTGTTAAAACACAGAGCAATCACTAAATTTTCATTAATCCCATTGCTGTTTTTTGGCTACCGAAGAAATGCAGAATGTTTATTTCTTAACAAATTTTGTCTACTTTTTCGCAGAAATTGACAGGATTGTTAGAGGGTGGTGAGAAGACAGTGACAATGAAACTTTAAAGTGAACGTACAATCTTGACTATCAAATTGCTTAGGTAGCGACATGGATGTAACGGTATGCGACTGGGTTGCTTGTTGGCAATATCTGTATAGTTTCGTCTGTTATTTTCATACGTAAAATAAATCAATGTTAAATGTGCCCGGGTTTTAGAACTGCATAAAACGAATAATTCAAACAGCATCTGTTCACCCGTTACTCCCTGTAGCCAATTAAATGAGTAAAACGATATTCCCGAAATATATAGGCCATTTGTATGCACAGTCATCTCTTACAAATGCCTTTAGGCAACAACGATGTACGATGTAAAGGGGGATTAATACAACAGGTAATGTTTGCAACAAAGCTTGGAATGGTCAATGGGCAAAATGTTTCAGTTAATAGAATATTTATAAACTGCAGAACTACTGAGCTTGCTAAATTTACACTAAATTACAGTTAATGCAGAGAATAATAATCCAGACAGGCTCATCTTTCCCAAACACAAAACACTGAAAGCACTGAGTACAAAAATGTCACTCATATAAACCTAGCTACAGCATACACACGAAGCCTAACTACACTTCCCTTCCCCTAGTAAACGGCGGGACAGTGTTGAAAGATTATCGTGAAAGATGTCAAAAAAAAAACTATATAAGAGACAATATAATTACAGCGATTTTATATTAAGATTAATATGGTTACAAACTGAAGACTGATTAATGCATTTGTAAAATCTGCTGAATTAACATGCGATCGTTTAGTTTATAAATCACACGCGATAAAACGCGCGTTCACAGCCCTTCAAAATTTTATAGCAGAATTTACGTTCAGAAATACAGCGGTAAACTTAAGAAGAGGAGAATGCCAGGCGGTTAAAAGGGCGAAACAAAGTTAACAAGCCAGTGAACGTGCCACCTACAGTGATTTGAGCCGTTCCAGTGCTGGTTTCTGATGGAGGAGCTGTAGGGATGGGGCGCTCCGGACACGAGTCCCTTCTCCTGGATCAAACATCCTCTGTTCTGGTTATAGTAATCCATCATTAAAAATGGATTAGGACTGGGATTCAGTCCCACCACATCCACACTTTCATACATTATGCGTCGTACAAAAAATGAAATCGAAAAAATATTCCTCAACGAGAGACGAAAAACGTTTAAAGTGTTTGGGTCGCGACAGAATAAATATGTTCAAATAGAAGAAGTACCCTTGATGTTTCCAGTTAAGTAGCTACCATTTTTACGTGGAGGTATGACACGATGATATCCACAGAACTCAGCAGGTTGAGGGGTGACGACAAAACAAGCAACACAAAAAAGAAGTAAAGCCGTGGATCTCGCCAGTGGACAAATGCAGTGGTTTGAGATGGGCTTGTGAATCAGATCGCTGAGTAGATCCCCACACGCTGTCCGAAACTAACTGTAAATTCTAAGAAATTCATTAACACCACGTTAGAATAAAATGTGTGTTACAACTGCGTTCTTCGACATGTTCCTCCCCGTGTCACGCGCCGGTTAATATTCTTGAATATTTCCACAGCACGAACTTTTGCAAGATCAAAATAAGAAAGATAAATTCCCCACGGTGTTCAGTGAGTCTGTTGGCCTTGTATAAAAAGCAAAACAGAGACCGTTCAAATTCAATATGAACCAAAGCACAAAAATACTCGAAATCAGTTTCTCCGTCAATTTCAATAACAGGTCATCCTTTCACATTTACCAAATGTTTTCCAAGGAGTGCTCAATCCTGTAAACACGGCTCCAGCTCGGTTCTCGGGAATGATACAGACTGTCCGGTGTGCCTTGCAGCGTCTTTCCTGTAGTGCAATCCACTTTTATAGAGCGTACGGCAGGCTAGCCTACTTCTTGTTTCATTCTAAAACATGCATGGAATTCTGCGACGGTTCAATCTGTCGACTGCGGTGATTTTTACGCCGTTGTTTTAAAATCCCCAGTTCATATTACTTGAGGACCCATTCCCGGTGTTTATGTTACGTGGATATCGTTCTGCGCTCCCATACAAACTATGTCGCGATCATGCTCCGCAGATTGTGACGAGGGTCAGCAGCTGTGCGTAAGCCCCACCTACCGCCCCCTCCCTCTCGCTCGCTCCCTTTTTTTCTCTCTGAACTCCTCCCATGTTTAACCCTTTCACTACGTCACCCAAACACAGAGCTGTAGGAAGGACAATTCTGAAACCACAAGCACGGCCGATCGGTTTCACTACATAACGGTAATGCCTTTCTGCAAAAGGGAGAGTGGCGTCTAAACTGTGACCTTCTGCAAAACGCGTATCCTCGAATTGCTTCTTCAGAGAGTTTGCGAGAATACAACTCAGCTGTTCAACTTGCACAAGACTATATCCCCCCCATCTCGTGTCTATCCTCAACCCCCATCCGGACTCCCCCTTCCAGCTCCTTCGCCCCCTTTCCCAAGCCGTGCACTCATCGTTCACAACTCTTTTTTCTCTCCCCAGTCTCTGTCTCGCTAATTTGCCTAATGCTATGCGGCTGAACTTTTCCTGAACCCAAGAAAGCAGGCAGCCTCACCTCCAAATGACCCACGCGCTGACTCTGATTCGCTCCTCTGCGTTTCTCATCTGACATCACCCAAGGTTTTCCACCTTGTCCACCAGCCACACAGAATCACTCACTGCCGAGGTTCCCATTGCTCAGGTCGAGCAGACAGACACTGGCAGAAGCAAGAGTAGTGGATTGTAGGTAATGAATAGATGGCACTGCTTTTTGGTCAGCCAAGAAATGAAGAAACTCCCATCAGTAAATGGTACAATAGACTTCTAAATAGCTTCATCTGTGATATGGACAATGGAGTAGCCTTTAACTTTATTTCAGGATTCAGGATTCACTTTTGTCCTTGGTATGTGGGTATGGGTAATAGGTATTGATTTTTACAGTATTGTAGCTGAGACAGGAAAGGGACATTCAACATCCACAAGAGAAGCCCATGAATTATCGTCAGTATAAACAACAAAGAATGTTGTCAAACACACAAAACATATATTACTTATGGTACATTGTGAGCACATCTACTCAATGCACTAAATATTCCATACAAAAACGCAGACAAAGGCAGTAAATTAGGTAGATTTAGTAGATTAATAAGTAATTAGTACATTTAGGTATGGAATTCAATAACCCTGTGCTTCTAATTATTTAATGTTATTGTACTGAATATAAACAAGCTTAAAATAACTGCAAAGCTGTGGGAATGGAAATGGACAATTAAATTTGATAGCTTAATTACTTTTTACTGCTGACGATGTACACAGGAATATGAATTGATTTGTTTTGTAGGAAACAGACACAGGAAAAACAAAACAAAACAAACAAAAAAAAAAACAACACATTTAGCAATATCAATAATGTACTGCTGTTGCCAAGCAGTAGAGAATATTATTTGTAGGAACATGAAAAAAGTCCTTGTGGAGCTTTACCAAGGCAGGATGTGTGTGCAGGATGTGCATTTGCGCACTGTTTGTGAATGCACTCGCAGGGAAGCCAAGACTGCTCCAAGCCTCAGGCCAAAAGCAGGACTCCAAGACCCCGTAAACTCCTCTGTGGGGGCTTGCCTGTGCCCTACACAGAGCATGACAGTAATTTAACGCAGGCCCCTGACTGTTTACTCTTACTGATAACAACTTTAAAAAGGGCCAGTGCAGGGCAGATACCAGGCCTGACATTCCTGAGCAGAACCAGCTGGTGAGTAACGCTTTTGGCAACCAGAATGAGACCCTTCAAAGTGCAGCCACGCCACCTTTGCAATGTGGACCAACAGCATCTGGTTGTTTTCTTTTTTTCGAGGTTGATACTGACTTCACTTTTTTTTTATTGGACACCTGTCAAAACTGAAGGCTGAGGTGGTCAACGATCAGGAGGAAAACAAGCAAGTTGTGATTAGCTTTCACTGCAGGCTAACGGAGGACACAGTGATGTTTCTTCCCAAGGAAGAAAAAAAAAAACTCTTCCTCCTCTGCCTAACATCCTTGAGCAACATCTCTGTACTACTTTTGCCCTGCAGGATCCGCCTGTAAGAACCATGCCATATGTATTCACCGTTCAGGATGTCATCAGAACATGACTACTCATTTTGAATGTGTTCAGGCGCCAGGGCATTTAGTGAGAGCAGTTTTTCAGGCGCAGAGAGCGGCCCGTTCTTTGTCCTGTACTGTATGGACTTTAGAACGAGGGGCATTACGTCAGTGTTGGGGGAATGTGGGGGGCTGGCTGGGGGCCTGTTGATAGGGTGGCAGATCAGACTGACTCCCTGTTTCCTGGGGAGCGGGAAATTGGCTGAGGGGCATTGGCAGTGCCCGCACTGCTCTGGAGAGTGCATCGCCTGCTGCTCCAGAACGCGAGATCTGAGGAGCGGGTGCCTAGCTGCTGTCCTTGGTGGTGGTGTGAAGGATAGAGATGAGGGGCCGCCGCCTGCCCAGGTAGCACAACCTAGTGTTTGCCAGGCGCACCGTCTGCCCACACACAGCGCCGCCATTTACCAGCTGGCTCCCAGAGATGGAGGGGCACGATTAGGGACCCTTACAATCGCTCAGCTCGTGCAAAAAAATAGCTTGTTGGGTGAGGAGGAATAATGGGGAGGTGATAATGAGGGTAAAAACACAATGTCCTCGATGAGGGAAATTAGAGCAAGGGGTTTGACCGGGGGATTCGTTCCACGTGAGTGTGGTGGTTGTGGGGGGACTAACGGAGATGGATAGGGGTTGGTGGGATTTCAAAGAAGTTTTATGAAAGGGTAGGGAAGGAATTAGTGGAAAAACCTGCCTGGATCTTAAAAGTGCGAAACTATTTTTATTACCCTATTACCCCACCAATCAAGGGTGTTAGGAAGCAGTAAAGATCTGACACACAGCTCCCTAGCCCACCCCACCCCCTACAGAAGCAGGCCACGACAGGCTTCCAGTGCTCTCCTGTTCCTGGTGCTGGACGGGGCGAGTACCCGGCTGTAAAAGACACATCCATGGTGGCTCTAAGTGTGAGGACCCCTCTGCCACCACACAATAGCTGTGAGGTAATGCAGCTGTCCGTCCTTAATCTTAAAAGGGGCCCTTGAAGACTTTAAGGGATATATCCGCTCTCTTTCTGTGACATACCTCATGATCATTACCCAAGCAATCGCCAGCTGCCTGAGAGAACTCCTGTGAGGGATAAGAAGTGCACTATTCATTTGTTGGGGAGGAAAAGAGACTGCAGAGAGGGGGGTCATTAGAGTAACGTTAATTCCTCAACACCAATTGTTATTCTCCGTGTTGGATGTGCAAATGGGCATCGGGGCACCAGTCACATTACCCTGTCGTCAGTAAGCCAATCAAATGGATAAACAGTTGAGCAACGTGGGTACGAGGAGGCCAGCCCCACGTTTCCCACAGAGGGCATCCTCAGCGGGACTTATTCCATCCTGCTTTCACAATCACTAACTCAAGACTTTCCTCTGCCCACCGTCAATACTTTTCCGTCTTGTGCAATCCCGCGACATATTTGTCATAAAGACAGAAGTATTGTGAACAATTTTTCTGCATTCACTTCCTCTTTTACCGCCAAATCCTCTCCGAAACATCGGACCCACCCCTGATCAAGATCTTTAAAAAGAAAGAATACGTGAAATTGTCGCTCCACTGTCGTCATTGTTAGTTTCCTTGATGTAAAGGCTCGTAAAGGTTGCCACTCCTTCTCTTGCATGCAAACAGATGGTTGGTCCCAGAGTGCAGACTTAGAGGAGATCAGAAGCAGAGGAAGCTCCAGCAAAGCTGTTTGGTCTTAGGTGTATCTTTCGTAAAGTCTAACAAGATTCCTGCACAGCAGCAAGGAGATTGAATATAAGGCAGGCAGTAGGAGGAGGGGGGGTTGCCTCTTATCGCTGCTTGAGACATTCCACATCTGACGGGAGGGTAAACACCTCGGGTCGAGTGTTTGCGCGTCTTATTTTGGCCCCCTTAAGTGACTCAGCCTGGCTCCCTGGGCTTGCCTGTGCCTCTCCCTGATGCCACAGTGAGTTTTCCTGTCTGCGTTTCACTTCCATAATCCCTGGCTGTGCAGCTCTGCACTAAAGCCCCGCCCCCCGCCCCCCACCAAAGTCTGGCACGTTTGTCCTCCTCGTTCCACTCCCCTGGTCCCGTGACGCTGGCCTTTTCAAAGAGAAGCGCTCGCATTGACCCACTTTTTTTTTTTTTTACCTGTTACCCAATCGCCTGTCTGACATTTGTGATGCCGGTGCGCTCCTTGCTGCCAGGGGTGTGTGTTTACACAGCTGTTTTTCCTCAGTCCGTTCACGAAGCCAGCCAAAAACAGCAGCCAGTCCCCCATCCCCCACAACCCCTCCTGCCCCACTGGATGTACTCGATTGCGGCCGTCCGACGGAACACGGCAGGCTGCGCAAGGACGTGCAACAGGATCAACGGACACAGCTCGAGTCAATGTGTGCCATGGATTAAACGTTGAAAAGGGGCCTCCCAGATATGTCAAAGGGGATTTACTAAAGGGCTCTAATAGGCTAGGGGGATCTTAGTGACAGCCCACGTCATTATCCTTTTAACATGGCCCAACAACAGACTCTGCCGTATGGTGTAGGCCTATCTTTCGTGAAGGCTTTTATAGTGCAGCTTGCTCTGTGATGCCTGTTTAACGTAACCCACTTTCCCTTACGCTGAAGCCTTCACAATAACACAGCAGGGGACATGTGACTGGCTGAAACTGGTGTGTGCCGTAGCAACATGTATATCCACCAGGCAAAAATGCCACTCAATGTCTCCGGCAATGCTTCTCTCTTGGTTGGTATGTGCCCAGAGTGCTGGGGAGACCGGCTTGCTGTGCTCTGAAGGGAAGCTGTCACGGACACAAGGGTAGTACAACCTCCTGCTTTCTGGTTTTACAGAAAACACGAGAAATGACCAGATAATCCCAGCTACACCATCCCCTCAGGATGGTGCACCCCCTGCTCTGCCGAGCTGGTCCCAGAACCCGGAGGCCGAGCCCGCTCATGCCTACACCCACACCAATGAAACGCTGACTAAACCGTGACATGCAAAAGTGCATGCAGCTTGTTCGCAAGAGAGAGCGAGAGAGAGACATTGTGCTGCTCCGGTTTGCAGGACTTCGTGGCCTCATTAGGATCTGTGATCAGTGAAGCAATTACCCCTCTGTGCATTCCGGCCTGGCCTCCACATCAATTCAGAATCAAACATGGGGGCTGGCTGGGCTGAGCTCACAAGGATGAGAGCAGGCCGAAACAGTACCCTCATCAAAACACACACACACACAATACAGAACAGTGAAAAGAGAACCTTTCATTTCTCCCTTCAGATTCCACGTTAGCTAGAGCAACATCTGTTTGCTCTGGGTGGAAGAGAGCCGAAGGCTTCAGACAGGGAGGGCATCCACTCAGTGGAAGGGAGAGATACAGTGGGTGCTTTTTTGAAGTGGGTTTCCACCATGGCGTGGCGACACCCATGCCAACGACCTGCACCTGAGACACATCCTGCAGAAGGTTCTCTGGCATTGTGAGGAGAGTAAAGCCACAGAACGAGCGCAGATTGGTGCACACGCTTTTTTTTTGCTGTCGTAACCTGGGGGTGATCCTGCAGAGTGATGTGAAATGTAAAAATGTGCCGAGCCAGTTCAAATGTTAATGGAACATCTAAAATCCCCTGCTTAGCCAGCAGGTCGGGGAACAAAAGCCCCATAGAGCAGCAGATTGCAGCGCCTGAACATGACAAATGCTGTTGGGACCATGGGGGGGGGGGGGGGGGGGGGGGTCTGGTGGTGGTGGGGCTTAGGGTTTGCCCCATTCTGCTTGGAAAGGGTGGGGGGGGTGTAGGGGGTGCAATGGAATGGATAACTTGGCCAAGCCAGAAGAAAAGAGAGCAGTGATGTGAGGGGGAGGGGGGTTGGGGGTCATCAGCATTTCAAAAGAATGGGGCCAGGGGGAGCAGATACTGTGTCCGTCCCTCCCTTCTGCCTCATGGCCCCCCAGCTCGGGTCGAGTCCACCTTCATCTGCAAAGGCAATGGAGCCAGGATGACTCAGTTACTGCGGATGCAAAGAGAGACGTTGATTCCACCAGCAGCTCAGATGCTCCAGAATGCTAAGAGTGTGCAGTGCAATGATAGTGTCAATGATCAGACTTTGCTGTGTAGTGCTAAGTCCTAAACAACGCAAGTGATCTTCAGCATTGAAGTCAAGCTTGGAAAATCGAACAGCAATCCTGTCGCATTTTGCACTGAAATGTAATTGATACCAATGTATTGATTCTCAATGCTGTTATCTTGAATAAGACAGAGAAGCCCCCCACCACACCCCCCCTCCACACACACATCAGCAAATTATATGCGTGCAGCAGGGGGTGGTGGGAAGACTTAGCCGTTGAAATGCAACCAGTCTCCAGCTACTTCACAATACACTAATCAACATACCATTAAAACAGCATGACTGCCTCTTATTGCAGGGCGAGAATGAATGGTTACTTTCAAAGTCTGTAATTACAACAACCATATTAATTACTATAAATAGAGCGATGGTAGCAAGATCGCCATGGTCTAAACCTCATATTCTAGGTAAGTCTAGGAGACCAAAGATTAAACAAAACAAATGGACAAGAGTGCAGTGCACTGTGGCAAATTAGAAACTGAACTTAATAGTGATTGGAGGTCTGAGATCTCCAGTGACACTGAAGCCCGGAGGCAGGATGGGTCTACGTTGTTGTTGTGGCTACAGCTGTAATTGTAATTGACCTGCAGTCTGATCATCCTCAAGGGAGCGGGTCTATTTTTAACAGACAATATGTTTTTAGTTTTGCTGACGGGTGCAAACGTAATTTCCATCAGGCTCCCGGCCATCTATCTGGGAAAGAAAGAGAGCGGTTTCAATCGCTGTCGTGCATTACAAAGTGAATGGCACTGAAGGACAGATCATTACCCAACCCAGCCCAGCCATTCTCTCTGCATTAGAAAAAGCCTAATAATATTTAACCAGAGGCGATATGTCATCAATCTGGAGCTCAGCCTCCTTTTTCACTCCTGGCCCTGTCCATTGTAATTCTCTGCACTCTCCCATTCTCTCCTGATTTGATATTTTGGCTTTTGTTCAGTCCTTCGTGCCCCTTCCCAACAGCACCCTCCACCCCCCCCCTTTTTTTCACCTCCTATCACATCCCAGAATGACATCATATGTTATGGCCAGCCAAAGCTCCAAATAAACCCGGGTTCTCAGTTGGAGACATGTGCATGCGTGCACACATACACACACATATTTTCTCCAATACTCAACAGCTCAACATGCTCAATGCCTCCATGTGGGCTTCGCCCTCCTCCCCCAGCTCTTTGAATGAAAAAGAGATCATTTATCCAACTCATCCTTGCCTCACAGCTCGAAGTCGCCTTCTCGGGACGCTCCTCCCTCTCTCTGGCGCAGAAAACCCCGCAACTCACTGACAGCATGATGGAAGGCCCCTCTCCTCTCTCTGCCTCCTCTCTTTTTTTATCTCCCTCTCTTCCCATCTTGCTGTCCATTTCTCAGAGGGCGTGAAGGGCCCACGCGAGGTGTGTGTGTGTGTGTGGGGGGGGGGGGGGGTCGCCCACTGGTACGAAGAGAGGTGCGAGGGGGCAGCTGGAGGGGGAAAAGTATCTCGAACCTGATGGGACGTGAGCAGAGTGGTCGTGCCCGTCAGTGGGGAGAAAGCACATCAGGTTCTGCTCTCTGGAAGAGCGGCGGTTTCCCTGCCAGTTGAATGGCAGCACGTTATCTCATTTGCGCTTGGAGTGTCTTGGTTGGGCTGTGCGGGAAAAGTACTGGGCAGCCAAGCAGCTGTGACACTATTTTAGCTTCAAAACTATTATGTGAGAAAATATGGACCAAGCTTACATGTGATTGAATGCAGGTAGAGGAAAGCGGGGGGGGGGGTAGCTGGGACACTGATGTGGTATGCAAGCGGAGTAGTCATGCACAGGATAAATGGCCTACACCCGTAACCGGATAACTACACCAGACTCTTCACGTAAATGAGCGACTCATTTTCAAGTCACAGAGAGACAGAGAGTGGAAAGCTCAATTATTTAATCCAAGCTTACTATAAATGTAGCTGAATAACCTGCCCTCAGGAATTCAAAGTCCCTGTTTACCCCCTGTTCTCTACAGATGTGAATTCAACAGTATGTGTTCAGTGCCACACATTAATTTACCTATTCTTGTTATAGAATACGATAATAATAATGATAATGGAACTTTTATCAGCGTACTTGTAAAAAGTAGAATTCACTGACACTGAAATACATTTGGAAATAATAAATGAAAGTGACTGTTTTGTAATGAAAATAATTTCAGTTACATGTAACACAAAATAAAACCTGAGGAATCAATCTCCTTTTGTCAAAATCCTGAGCCTATGATTGCTATATTTCAATATTTTCATGAGCTAATGTAGTGATCTTTACGGCAAAAAATATTTATTGGCTGAAAGTAACATTTGACTACTATGACTAAACTATGACTAATATTTGACTTGTGTGTGATTTGAGTGTGCGTACATTCATTTTACCTTCCCATAACCTACTAAGCATCTGCTCTCATCCTAACTGCTCTTCCTCATGGTGTGGTGTCCAGATGCAGGTCGACTCGATCAGCTACAGTCTTTTGGCTCTCTTCGTCTTCCTTAGCAACCAGGCTCCAGTAGTGCAGATGAGGGATATACCTTCACCCACATGGTGTATACGGTTTCACCGGCACCAAAACATAAAACTCAGTGGAACAAGGGACTGTAACAAAGTTCGGTTTATGATTTTGCACCCCATAAGCTGTTAGGCCGCCTCGGCACAGGAGTGTCCCCTTTCTGCACACACCTCCCCTCCCCTTTACTCTCCAATGATCTCTCCACGGCCAGCAAAAGGAGAATTCTCAATAAATAGTAATAATAAACACATTTACTGTACATAGCTTCAGTGAGAGGAATAATCATTCAACAACAATGACAATAAATTACTGTTACAGCTACAAACAAAATTAAGTATCATCATCATAATTATTATCAGTAGCAGTAGTGGAAGTAGCTGCATTGCAACATCAGGGCAGAACTTCCCTCAGCTTCCTCGTTAAAGAGCTGCTGTCTCATGCTTGAGCAGATCCACCCAGAGTGGGAGTGGTGAGACACGGCAGGTTCAATGAGTGCGCCTGAGTCACAGGCAGGCGGGGGGAGCGGGCCGCGGCGGGGGGAGGGGGAGAGGGGGGGGGCTGTATCCCCCACTGCAGTTCTAACTGTGCCAACCCGACCTGGAAAACGGCGGGGAGGGGCCAGGCATGCAGACACAGGGGTGTGCGGACGCGTGTGTTGGGGCTGACGGTACCTGGCGTGGGGGCAGGGGTGGCCCGGTGTGCATCTCCGTGGGAGATGGCGGGCACCTCTAGTGTGTGCCCGTGTCGCTGCGGGCGGGTGGGCGCAGCACGGCTCCATCAGTCGCACAGGCGCTCAGAGAGGCGCGGGCTGTGAAATAGCCTGTAAATAATTCATGGCGCTTCTCTCGCTGACAAGAGAGAGGGAGAGTAAACAGGGCCAGGTTATCTGATGCCAATAGCCTCCCTCTCTCTCTCTGTCTCTCTCTCCTACTCCCTCCCTCTCCCTCTCTCTCTCTCTCTATCCTACTCCGTCCCTCTCTCTTTCTCCTCCCTCCTACTGACTACTGTACTTTCAGGAGAAGACCGTATGTGTTCAGGAATTTCAACAGAGGTTGCTGGATTTGCTGCCATCCAGTTGTCCCATATACAGTTATTCCAAATCCAGTAAGAAAAAAATACAGTGCGCGCACACGCACACACACACACACACACACTCATGTATGCCCACTGGCTGTGAGGCTGCCCCCCGTCTTCTGATCAGAGGTCCCCCGTGGCCCGGTGCTGTGCGTACGTGCTGGTGATACATGTGAGCGATCCCAGCCCGTTCTCCTCGGAGCAGGTTGGGCGAGAGGGCACGCGTCAGGCAGTCTGGGCCTGGCGTCCCTCTCTGCCTCCCTCCGGCGCGGGCAGACACCTTGGAGATCAGGGGTCAAGTGCTGGGAATTAGCAGCAGCGCAGGAATCCGGGCTCTCGCCACTAATCGGGCTGCGGCTATCTGGGCGCTGTGAGACCACACCCCGGCCCCACATTGGAACGGCAGGTTCAGCAGGCATGAGTGAGCAGGTGTCTGGGCAAGTGAAGGACGTCTGTCACAAATACACACACACACACACACACACGCTCAAACACGTACACACGTACACACATATATACAAAGACACACCCACCAAAGGCACCAGATCATTCTCGCAAAGCGACAATAATGCTCCGCCAAAACAAAGGCTCTGCAAAACAGCTGAATGCCAAACCGCCTTTCATTTCCCCCTTGCTGTCCGATATGAGCCACGGAGAGGGAGTGAACAGGGGCTGCTGAAAGTCCCTACATTAGCATGATTAATGCTGGAGGACTTCCGTTAGCTGAGAGGTGGGCACACAGTGAAGTCTTCTGGCCTGTGAACGCTCACGCCACTCTCCCCCCGCGGCTTGCTCTGCGGGATGCCCTCGAGGAGCGCCATGCCCCCCCCCCGTCCCCGTCCCCGTCCCCGTCCCCGTCCCTGTCCCGTTCCCCCTTCCCCGGGTCGCGGTGGGAGGAATGTGGGCAGCAGGGGACGGCTCAGCCTGGGGCTCCTGCAGGAAGACGCCCGTGATCCCGCTCGCCTCTGATAAATAGACTTTCTATAATTAACTTAAATGCTTTGCCGTCTGCTGCTGCTCCCGCTCCTTGGCCGAGTTTACGTGTTAACATTAAGGTCCCCGGCTAAATGCATCCTCAGCAGCTGCCGCTCACCCCTTGGCCCGGATTAGAGAGTGGGCATAAGGGGGGCTGCGCCTGCACACCCCTCCGGCTGCGGCAGCAGGAAGGGGAAGCGCTCGGCTCCTGTGTTCCGCAGCCTGCTCCGCGGCAGCCGCTCTTTAGGAACGCACATCGCGTCCGCCGGCTGCGGCTCGGAGCTCGGCTTGTGCGCCTGGGAGAGAGCCGAGAGAGAGAGGGGTCCGTCTGAGCCACGGACGGGGCTGGGAGCCGCGTCCAAACACAGGGAAGGAGGGAAAAGGGAAGAGTCTGCAACCTGAGCTGGGGTGCCAGTCTGGCCTGTCAGCGGTGAAATACGGACACTAAGAATAGGTCCCAGATGCGAGACGACCTGCCTCGACTCGCACGGCGGGCGCATGAAAGGGTCCCTGTATCTTGAGGCCAGGGCCCTTTCTCAGAGCTCTGAATGCCAGTTTGCCGAGTTTTATTTGTATAATTTACGTGCCCTCCCCCCCCTCCCCCCTCCGCCCGGCCCCACCCGCCTCCACCCATGGATTTTACTGCAGCCTGGCCCTCGTAAAATCGGCCAGGCCTTATTGTGTCTCTGTGAGAGCCGGGGGACTGCACATCCTGAGCAGCCCCTCGTAAAAACAACACTGTGGCCCCTGTGGGGGGGCGGTTGTGAGGAAGGCACAGACCCAGCCGCAGGGTCCAGTCCCTCTACAACACGCAAGGGACCTGATCACAACATGGGGGGTGGCGGGGCACGTGTGCTTTGAAGCTGATTGGGTCTGGAGTGGAGCGTTGAACGTGGAAACCCAGTAAGAGAGTGGCCAGTGAGTTATGGTGTCCAGACAGCACTACCATGAGGGGAATGTGATGGAGCGGGGCTTCAGGTGAGCACTGTAAAATGGCTAATGTGATGCTGACACGCTCTGTGCAGTTGGAACCTGCTGCCACCAGCTCTACTCTGACACTGACCTGAGATCAGACTCGTGTTTCTCCTAGCTGGACCTGCAGCATCCAGCTCTACTTTGACACTGACCTGAGAACAGGTCTGTACGTACCAGCTGGACCTGCCGCATCCAGTAAGTTCTATGTGTTTACTCCTCTGCCTTCAATAGGCCTCCCTCCAAGCATTGGCAGGTACAGCGCCAGCTCCTTCCCCTTAACTTCAAACCCCCTCTTCCTCGCCACGCCTGCCCGTGCGCCTCCCGGATGCGTGCTATCCCACTTCAGACGGCCCCGGAGCACCGCCCCTGCCTCCCCTTTTACAAGCTCATAATGGCGAATCATAGTGCTCCCCGTCTCTCTCTCGTGCGCTGCGCCGTCTCAAGCTCGTGCCTTTGTTGTGTCCTGCGCGACCTCTGCACTGGGGAAGCCGGCTGCCGGGCCTTCGAAGATCAAACGCGACGTCAAACGCCCACGCGCAGACGATATTAAGAACACACCATTAGGAGGTTCTACTCTCCGCAAAACGAAGGCCGTCATTAGCATTCTGTGTCTAACCCTCACGCCCTGAAGCCCATGCCTCCTGCAGCTCTGACTG